>NC_141037.1:705000-712500 GCF_052040795.2 Danio rerio
ATCGATCATGAACCCGGTTCGAATACACCGTCTATTGCACACGTACTTCTTTTTTTACCCATTACATATCAGATTTTGCCTTCTCTTCATCACGAGGAAGACAAGTAGGAATCATTAATAAGTGTGTGTATTATAGAACAGGGGTTTTCAAACTGTGGGCCGCACAGTGAACAAAGGTGGGTCGCGCAACTTCACATAGCTGCAGCTATATTTACATTGTGGTGAATCAAAACCTGTACGATAGACGGCAATAACTCAAAAACCTCTTACCCTAAAAAGATCTAAAGTGTGTTTCCTACAAAAAACCAAAGCTGGTTCTGTTTCACAGCGGCCTTTTTCTTTTTTTCCGGTCGACATTATGAGCACTGCTCCGTTTGAGCTCTCGCAATCTGCGTTTAGCCGGGAGAGCTCGCGCTGAGCAGAGCTCTCAGTAAGGGACCGACGGGAAAGTGCTTATTTTTTTAGTTTTTTTTTTCCGTCCTGCGTGTTTTATTTTAAAGACTACTAATTTTCTCTTAAATGAGCACAAACAGTTACTAAAGTAGTGGAGTGCTTCATTATAGATCTGTGCATTCTTACATGAACACCTCTAATATCAAGCAAAACACAATGAGAGATTGATCTGCTGCTCTTCACTAAATAACTACAGTAACTTTAATCAATATGCAAATACAATTAAAAGTGAAACAGATTTTACAGCTTTATTTATTTCTGTATAGGCCATCGATTTTAATAGTCTAAACCTCTTATTGTATTGTCAATATTTTCTAATGTTTGCTATGTATTGAAGCTATGTGTTGTCCCATATTTTTTTTACATCTCAGCGTTGACAGATTGCTAATCAATAAATATCTATAGTGCTGTCTGTTAGTGTTAACGTCAGAAACGTCAGAATAGATGTTAAGGAAAATAGTAATAGTAATGTAACTAACCCCATCATTCCTTCCTCCAGCAAATGTGTAAATATTAGATCTATTCAGCATTAATGTTAACTGCATTGGCATTTTTATCTGACGTTTTCCAGCTTTTAGTAGTCGATCAAAAAGCCGTTTAGTTTCTGATGACTGCACCAGCAGTGGAGTTTACTGAGATGTGACGGGGCTTGATCATCATCCAGGGTCTTGATCAAAGGTTGATCATATTCTCCTCTAAATAAGGAAGTGGATCTTCATCAACAAAAAAATGATCAGAGTTACAGTCAGCATCCCACAAACAGCACTTCAGCCTCATTATGTGCATATCAAATCCCAAAATCCAAACAGCCGCTCACCATATATTCTTGACTGACTTGAATGGAGACATTTTTTTACCCAGTTTTCCATATTAAAATATTACAGGGGGTCTTGAGATTGAATTACTTGCCTAGGTGGGTCCCGGAATTAAAAAGTTTGGGAATCCCTGTTATAGAAGACTCAGATTCATAGAGCTGGACAGTTGTTATATCCAAATTAAAGTTTGTAGAAGTTATACATTAAAAATACCCTTAAATATACATTTTTAGTACTGCTTCTGTGAAGTTGAAAAAGTATATTAAAATCCATTCATTTTCACTAGTTTTATCAGTATTTTTTTTCAGTGTGCTTTAAATGCTTCATAAAAAGTTACATCTTTTATAGACTATATATGTACTGATGTACTGTATATCATTTATTTAAAAAATGCAGGCAATACATTATAGATTCATTTTATTAGAAATATTATTATATTAATCTAACTTTTTAATTCAACTATAGGGGTGTAGCCAAATAGGGGGCCTATAAGACATTGTGCCTCGGAATTCTTAATCCGGGCCTGTGCTTAGCTAATAAAAGATGAGCAGGAGCTTTAAAAAAAACCCTCGCCCCAACTTAATATTCAGTTTCAGTTGTAAATGCATCATCAAACATAAATAAAAGCCTGCAGCAAATTCAGATTCAAATGTTGAACTATAATTAATAATTATATTGTGTGTTTATTAAAATATTTACACACAGAATACTATTTACACTGACTTTCACTTAGTTTTCAATGAGAGTACAGCTAGTGTTGTGAGTTTAAACCTGCAGCAGAGAGTGAATCACTCATTTGAATCATCCTGCATTTGACTCCTCAGACTGAGATAAGCAGACTCTTGTTTTTATCCTATCCTGTAACTTTTCTCCTATAGTTCAGGTGTTACTCAGACATACATAGCTTTGGAAGTGAGTGCAGTCGTCATCATCGTCATTAGAGCAGTACATGGGTCTGTGTCCCATCGTGATGATCCACGGACGCTCAGCTCGATTCTCTGGACGATTCGCCTCCTGACAAAATCACAATACTGTTACCATAGCAACTGTAGAACCACCACAACAGATTAACTATGAAAAGTGTCGTGTTACCATAGCAACTGTTGAATCACATAAACAGATCAATTATTATAGTAGTCTTGTTACCATGGAAACAGCATAATAACAACAAGTCAGTTACTTTAGTTGTTGTGTTACCATAGCAACTGTAGAATCACCACAACAAATCAATTACTATAGTTGCGGTGTTACCATAGCAACTGTATAATCACCGCAACAGATCAAATACTTTAGCAGTTGTGCTACCATGGCAACTGTAAAATGAGCACAACAGATTAATTATAGTTGTCGTGTTGCCATAGTAACTGTATAATTACCACAACAGGTCAATTACTATAGTTGTCATGCTACCATAGCAACTGTAGAATCACCACACCAAATCAACTGTTATAATTGTCATGTAACCATAGCAACTTTAGAATCACAGCAGATAAACTATTATAATTATCGTGTAACCATAGCAACTGTAGAATCACCACACCAAATCAACTATTATGATTGTCGTGTAACCATAGCAACTTTAGAATCGCAGCAGATCAACTATTATAATTATCGTGTAACCGTAGCAACTGAAGAATCACCCAATAGGTCAATTACTTTAGTTGTTATGCTACCATAGCAACTGTAGAATTATCACGACAGATCAATTACTATTATGGTCGTGTTACCATAGCAACTGTGGAATCACCACAACAGATTAATTACAATAGTAGTCGAATCACAATAGAGTCACGACAACCGAATTCTTCAAGTACTTACTCAGGTACTGTGGTGTGGTTCAAAAACACTAAATTGCTGTAGTGTTATCTATTGTTTGGTCACCTGTAGATCTGCGCGCAGCCACTCGTACTGTCTGAAGAGCAGATCCAGGCCGTATTCCAGATAATAGAAATAGACCTCAGTGGAGAAGGAGATGATGTGAGCCGGACCCACGTTCCAGCTGCGCACAAACACACACATATAAACATCAGAGAGTGTGTTTCTTCAATTACTGAGGAGAGAAATACTGCACACGTCTGCTGCTACTCTCGGCTCAGATAAACCCGCTGTAGACCACACACAATCAGCTCATTCATACAGTTTATGCCCAGTAACACTGTCTTTTAACTGTTCATCAGGCATATATGGTGACTTCATTGACACTAAAACAATATCTATATATTTTTAAGTCGTAAAAGTTCAAAAGAGTTGTAATAAACCCCAGTTACACTCCAGGGTTTATTAAACTATTAAATAATGATTAAATAAGGACCTATACATTTAAAACCAAACAAACTATCTCCAACAAGATTTTCAAACTTTAATACGTAGTTGTTCGAGTTATTTTCCTATTTCAAAGCTGTTTTGAAAGTTGAATAAAGTAATATGGAAATAAAGGAGTGTGACTTAAATCTGGTTTCCAACATTTAAAATTTGAAATCCTAATACAACTACAAGGAAATAACCTAATGTGCAGTATATATGCTCACTGGCCACTTTATTAGGTACACTTTACTGGTACTTAGTTTGACCCCTTTTGCCTTCAGAACGGCCTTAATCTTTCATAGATTCAACAAGCTACTGGAAATATTCCTCAGATATTTTGCTCCATATTGACATGATTTGGGGTGTGGGGGCTTAGGGGCGTGGCTAAGCAGATTTTTCGGCTGCACATCCATGATGCCAATCTCCCGTTCCACCACATCCCAAAGCTGCTCTACTGGATTGAGCTCTGGTGACTGTGGAGGCCATTTGAGTACAGTGAACTCATCGTCATGTTCACCAGTCTGAGATGATTGAGCCTTATGACATGCTGCGTTATCCTGCTGGAAGTAGCCATCAGAAGATGGAGACACTGTGCTCATAAAGGGATGGACATGGTCAGCAGCAATACTCAGGTAGGCTGTGGCGTTGATGCTCAATTGGTACTAATGGACCCAAAGAAAATCTCCCCCACACCATTACACCACCACCACCAGCCTGAACCGCTGATACAAGGCAGGATGATCCATGCTTTCATGTTGTTGAGGCCAAATTGTGAGCCGAGCATCTGAATGTGTCAGCAGAAATGGAGACTCATCAGAGCAGCAACGTTTCTCCAATCTTCTATTGTCCAGTTTTGGTGAGTCTGTGTGAATTGTAGCCTCAGTTTCCTGTTCTTAGCTGACAGGAGCGGCACCCGGTGTGCTCTTCTGCTGCTGTAGCCCATCCGCCTCAAGGTTGGAGGTGTTGTGTGTTCAGAGATGCTCTTCTGCAGAGCTCGGTTGTAACGAGTGCTTATTTGAGTTACTGTTGCCTTTCTATCAGCTGGAACCAGTCTGGCCATTCTCCTCTGACCTCTGGCCTCATCAACAAGGCATTTGCGCCCACAGAACTGCCGCTCACTAGATATTTCCTCTGTTTCTCTGTAAACCCTAGAGATGGTTGTGCGTGAAAATCCCAGTAGATCAACAGTTTCTGAAATACTCAGAAATACCACGTTCAAAGTCTCTTAAATCCCCTTTCTTCCCCATTCTGATGCTCGCTTTGAACTGCAGCAGATCGTCTCGATCATGTCTACATGCCTAAATGCAGTGAGCTGCTGCCATGTGATTGGCGGAGTAGAAATTTGCGTTAGAGCAGTTGGACAGGTGTACCTAATAAAGTGGCCAGTGAGTGTACAAAGGAAAAACTTTGATTAAATAATTATAATTACTAAATATATAATACAAGTTTAAACAAAAGTATGAATTAGCATAACTTAATAAATGTTAATTTATTAAAGTAATTTTTAAAATGGGTCAAAGATAATGAACATTTTTCAAAGCCTGTGATGCATTTTCATATATCATCCTAAATTTATCTCATAAAGTTGCACAAGTAAAAATTATCATATTACTTCATTATTTTTTTATTTTATTAAATTAATTTTAACCAAATCTTAAATTTACTTTAAGGTTACTTTTTATTTAAAGTAAAATTGACACCTTTTTAAGAATGCACATTTAAGACACTCCATGTAACAGTATTTTGCCATTAAAGTTAAATAATCAGACAAATATCAGTTTATTAATGTTTGTGCTTCTGGCCGCCATCATCAATCTCCATATTTCATCCTCATATTTCATGCAGCAATTACAGCATTAGTTCCCTACGCAGACGGACTGTGAAACTCATACATGTGTGTGTTTTCATTTCTGAGACTAAATGAATGAGCGTCTGCTACCTGTACCACAGGCCCTCGGTGTCTCCAGGCATACTGAAGCGGGCCCTGTACTGAGAGAAATTACTGGAGAAACAAACACAGACAGAAAATCACAGAGTCAAAACCACAGCACAAAACAGAGTCCAGGACCTGCATTAAAACCTTCACTGCAGCCTTTACCAAATAATGAACATGACAATGAGTTGCTGACGTGATTGGCTGAGCTCACACACACAGCTCTGTGCCTCCCTCCAGTGGACAGAAGAGGAATCTGCTCAATAATCTGCGTTTACATTTCTATTCTGTCGGTTTTTCTGCATTCAATGATGTTTAGATACTTGCAAAACAACACAAGTCAGTCAAGTCAATCTTTTTGGCATATAAATAGAAAAGTGCAGAAGTGCACTCGTGTCTATTAATATTCAACACATTATTCCAAATATTCTGAAATGAACATACATGATTTAAATGTGCATTTCTGAACAATACATAATGATGTGAAGTGAATGAAAAATATTAATTAAACAACAATAAAGGAAAGATGGACAAAAATCAAGGGACATTTGATTAAAAAAATACAGACATGAAAATACAGACATAATGTAGAGACTGACTGAGGCAGACACTGATCATCTCATGGTGACCGTCAGCAGTTCCGGCACATCTGCTTAATCTGGTTCTTCTGCTTAATCTAGCTCCGCTTAATCTGCTTTAGATTAATCTAGCTCTGGTTAATCTAGGTCTGCTTGATCTGCTTGTGGCTAATCTGTTTCTGGTTAATCTGGTTCTGCTTAATTTGGTTCTTCTCAATCTGGTTCAGATTAATCTACTTTTGATTATTCTAGTTCTGCTTTATTTGTTTCCGGATAGTTTGCCTCAGATTAATCTGCTTCCGGTTAAGATTAATCTAGATTAATCCGGTTAATCTGGTTCTGCTTAATCTGCTTCCGGTTAATCTGGTTCTGCTTAATCTGCTTCCGGTTAATCTGGTTCTGCTTAATCTGCTTCCGGTTAATCTGGTTCTGCTTAATCTGCTTCCGGTTAATCTGGTTCTGTTTAATCTGCTTCCGGTTAATCTGGTTCTGTTTAATCTGCTTCCGGTTAATCTGGTTCTGTTTAATCTGCTTCCAGTTAATCTAGTTCTGCTTAATCTGCTTCCGGTTAATCTGGTTCTGGTTAATCTGCTTCCGGTAAATCTGGTTCTGGTTAATCTACTTCCGGTTAATCTAGTTCTGTTTAATCTGCTTCCGGTTAATCTGGTTCTGCTTAATCTGCTTCTGCTTAATCTAGTTCTGCTTAATCTGGTTCTGCTTAATCTGCTTCCGGTTAATCTAGTTCTGCTTAATCTGCTTCCGGTTAATCTGGTTCTGGTTAATCTGCATTTTCTTAATCTGCTTCTGCTTAATCTAGATCCACTTAATCTGCTTCCGGTTAATCTGCTTCTGGTTTATCTAGTTATGCTATATCTGGTTCTGCTTAATTTGGTTCTGCTCAATCTAGTTCTAGTTAATCTGTTTATGACTAATCTGCATCTACTTATTCTGCTTCCAAATAATCTGATTCTTCTGCTTAATCTAGTTCCACTTAATCTGGTTCACATTAATCTGTTTCTATTTAATCTGGTTCTGGCTAATCAATTTCCGGCTAATCTGCTTCTGGCTAATCTGCTTAAGTATAAAATAAACAGAAATGCTTTTATAAATGAGTTTATGTAGTGTTTATGGGTAAAGCGAGATGCTCGTCATCTGTTCATCTGTCAGTGTCTCCTGAGTGAATCCAGACCCGATTAAAGAGACTCACGTCAAGAAACGTTCCCAAAAAAGTTCTGAATCTGCACTGTGGAAAGAATGATGTGTTCCTGACAGAGACTAGACAATTCAACACAGACTGAACTCTGATTCTGCCCTGAGCAGGACATTACAGTGTGTGCAGTCGGACTGTTCTGAGATCAGCTTTAGAGAGGGTTAAACAGACTCACAAAGCCCACTCGTGGTTCCCAGGACAGGTCAT
>NC_141037.1:717500-727500 GCF_052040795.2 Danio rerio
GATCTATACAGAGGCATATTTGCAGTCAGATGAGTGTTAAAGGAACAGAAACATGAATTAAACACAAGAGGGGTTCATCAAACCTGTCTGATTGCGCTTCTTCCTCAAACTGCTGCAGCGGTCATATGACCTATGTTTTTAAGCGTAGGGTCACGTGACATTCGCGTCCACGTGTGTGCGTGACGCGCGCGCTCTCGTCGTTGTTTTGGTTTTGTCCCGCGTTGTTTAAAACTGGGGAAACGCTCACACTGACGAAAATAACATGAAGGAAAACAAAAACGAATAAACAAACGAACATGTCTGTAGAACTTTTGCATGTTTTTAATTTTGTAGCAGACCGAAGAAGGCCAGGAGACTCGTCTTTTAATGAACAGACAGAGTAATCCTTGTGTTTGCTCGAAAGCAGCAACTCACACACACACACACACACACACACACACACACACACACACACACACACACACACATACACACACACACACACAAAACCTGTCTCCTCCAATGGGAAACCACCCCTCACTCTGGAGTGCGCAGACTCACTTTTCCCCAAAATCTAGGCCCTTAAAACCCCACATTACAAATACAGAAACACCCCAAAATAAAACACAGGACCTGTCTTAAACCTTTTCTAGCATGCTACAATATTATTCTCATAAACTGGTTCATACTTTCAATTTACTGCAAAATAGCAGCACACAAATAAACACATCTTATCTTACTGATGTTATTCTGCTCCTTATTGTGTACAAATCATAAGAACTTTCTTGCGTTCGTCCAGTGCGCACGCGCGTTGTTGACCGTATGACGCTAATGATTGACAGCTGTCAGTCAGTCAGATGAGTGATGCTGAGTGTGTGTGTGTGTGTGTGTGTGTGTGTATGTGTATGTGTGCGTTTGCGTTTTAGCTGATGATGTCCAGTGAAGAAGATGAAGATCACAGATACAGGGTTCAGAGATCATCATCAGCCACACACACAAAGGTAAACACACACCTGAGTGATTATTATATTATGTTATGTTAATGTTAATGACTGATGTTTTATTTAAATATTTATTGTTGTTTTTGTATTTTTTAATCATGCTTTTGTAGCCAGTAAGGAAGAGGAATGTTTATTTTTTTGATAATATTCGGGAATGAACTTCCCAAAACTAAAAAAAACTATTCATTTATGTATTATATGCCTACCGGGCGTTGGAACCTTATTTCGACACTTGTTTAAGTGGGACCGCAATTAGTGTTGCACGCTTTGCTCTCGGAGAGCGCGGGAGAGTTGCGTCAGCCTCAGTCGGAGTCCAGCCGCTGACGGGGAAAGACGTGTAAAAGTTTCTCCTGCAATTGTGTTTGCATTGGTATGTTAATATAGTCTGTTCAATTGAAGTTCATATAATGTTGCATAAAATATGTTTAGGATTGTTTTTATTCAGTAAGTTTATAATATTGAGATAAACCTGAGATTTATGCGAGTTTAATATTGTACACAGTGTGTGTGAAAGGAGAGGAAAGCGTGGAGAGTTTCTTATTGAGTGTCCCACATGTGTTTCAGGTATGTTTCATGTAAAACTGTTATGTGTGAATCTTTTTATGATGTTTTAGCATTTTGCTTGTTCTCAAAAAATGTATAATTGACTATCTGAATCTAAATTCTGCTTGTATGTAATTGTGTGTTGCGTGGTGAATAAGCCTAATTGTTTGAGAACATTAATTGCTGTTTTTTTGGGAATATAAATTTGATTTTGCACTTCGAGTACAATTGTAAAGAGCAACACCACTTATTTTCACTTTATTTTTATTTCATTTAAACAAATACATATTTTTCATGAGTATTATTGTACAGTGTTATACAGTCAGCCTCAGTCGGAGTCCAGCCGCTGACGGGGAAAGACGTGTAAAAGTTTCTCCTGCAATTGTGTTTGCATTGTGTGTGTGAAAGGAGAGGAAAGCGTGGAGAGTTTCTTATTGAGTGTCCCACATGTGTTTCAGGGACCAATAAATACATGACGCAAAGCTGTCCTGCTGTTTCCGGTGTGATTATTGGTTATGTACAGATTGGGATCTGCTACATAAAACTGGTGCCGTGACCTTTCAGGATCCAACCGATCAGCCGCAGCCGATCACCGGGGGATTGGCCCGTGCGAGACTATTTTCGTGACTTCCACGGATTCAGCAAAGCAGCTACGTCATCTGCTGAGTGTCAACACAGCATTGTATCCTGCCTTTCATTGCTAAATAACAAACTCGTTTTCAATTGAATTTAGACATTTGAACTTTTTCATTTCATTTGAACATTTGCATAATTGGAGTGCATCACTAGGACATTGGGCCAATTGATTGTGTTTTTTAATGAGAATATACAGTACTGTTTACAAGATGTTTAACATGTCTACACCAGTCTTAGGGAGGGGTAGAGGATTTATGAGTACTGATGGTGTGGTGAGACGTAAAGAAAATGATCAAACTCCTAATGCTAATCTGCAATATTCGTGTGAAGGTGAAAATATTAATCCTGGTGCTGTTTTTACACCTCCTCCTGTCTCTGATGACTCCCGAGTACAAATAACAGAGCTTCTTGAAGAGCTTGGTAGCCAAATTGGTGATAGCATTCTAGACAGACTCTTAGCTGACCGTAATCCTCATGTGGTGCATAAGGCTGACCCCTCAGCAGTTAAAAGTGAGCTTGCGAGTACTACACTCGACTTATCCAAGCTTAATTTAGTTGTACGCTCTGATAAGAGGGCACCTCCCATTTTCCGTGGTGATGGTACAGATAAAATTGCTGTTCAGGAATGGATTGAGCTAATGGAGATATACTTAGAGAAATGTGACTGCCCGAAAGCAGAACACTCCAGCGAAATTCAGAACTACCTGTTGGGTAGAGCAAAAAACATAGTCAAAGTAGGACTAAAAAGTAGTAGCTCACCTGATAAAGTAGTTACCGCTGAAGTTATTTATGAAATACTGTTACGTTATTTCAGTGACAGCCCAGAGTCTTGTCTCCCACTTGCAGACTTCTATTCCACACTGCCGTTTGTCAGAGAAAGCCCTGTCGATTACTGGGTCCGTCTCAATAATGCAGCTGAAATCGCAGATAAGCACCTGCTGAAACAGGGTAGTCAAATGAATAACATTTCACAGGAAGTTGCAATGATGTTTATCCGTAACTGTCCTGATACTGGACTTTCTAATGTGTTCAAATACAAGCCTGCTACAAAATGGTCATTCGCAGAGGTGCAAGAAGCGATTGACGAGCATCAAAGAGAGCTGAGAACAAAGAAGCAGCACTCTTACCCTCAATCTGACCATTCATTTAAAGTATCCAATATTACTGTCAGCAACACAGAAACACCCATTGTGGAAAACACTGCAGTAAATGCAGCAGCGTGCATTTCCAATAATCAGAATGTCAAACCTGAGATCACCACAGCATCCCCACACGTTGCTTCGACTGACACTGGTACATTGGAACGAGTACTGAGCATGCTGGAGAGAGTGCTTGAACGCACTAATGTACAGACTACTCCTGATAGATCTCAGTCGCCCTCTTGGTCCCGACCATCTAGATGTCGTGTCTGTGGTGAGAGAACTCATTCTACACGGTCACACTGCATGTCAGAGAAAAGATGCCTTAATTGTCTTGACGTTGGCCATCAGCGCAGGTCCTGTCCTAGGAGGAGTGCTGAGAGCGGAGGCCACTCCCAGATTCAGGGAAACTGATACACCCGCACTGTGGAGGGGATAGTGCGGGTGAAGAAATTCAGACCCTCCAAGATGATGCATCTAGCATATATGAGGCAACTTGCAAGTCAATGAAGAGTGATGATGTGATTTTGTTTCAAAATGTAACCAAGTTAGCACATGCAGACAGCCTTTTCTACACTGATGTTCTAGTCAATGATGCTGTTCCTGTACGAGCGTTGATAGACAGTGGCTCTATGGCTTGTACCATTAGTGAACTCGCTGAATCTCGTCTACTTGATGCTGGGGTGTCTCTAGACCCATGTGAGATGCAGGCTAATGTTATGCTAGTCGGATGTGGTGGAGTTCAGGTCGCACCAAAGTGTATGTACCAGCTGACGATCAGAGTGTATGAGTATGTTGTCAGTGTGCCAACAATGGTTGTTAAAGGACAGCGGGATGAGTTGATATTGGGCACCAACGTTCTTAAATTTATCCTGAGTCAGCTTAAGCAGAACCCCACTTATTGGCGTGTTATGAATAGGCCTGAATCAACACAAGATGCTGAAATCGAGCAATTCCTCAATATCCTTTCTGGCCTCAACAGATGGAGGGGTGCTGAGATGCCTGATGTCATTGGAACTGCAAAACTGGCCCAGGCTGTTACACTGTTACCCAAACAGGAGCATCTGGTTTGGGCTAGACTGCCCCCTACAGCTCCTATTTCAGAAGGCAGCGCTGTGTTGATTGAACCTACCAAGTCACCTACGCATAAGAAAGACATCATTGTAGGACGTGTGGTGGTTTCTATGACTGCTGACCGGTGGGTCCCAATTCGTATGTTGAACCCATATGACAAACCCATCACTCTGAGACGAAACTCTAAAGTGGCCAACGTTTCACCCTGTGTTGCATTGGAGGATTTAGACACTGATATCAAATGTCCCCCCGAAACTGTCAAAATTCAGAGCCAGACTGTGCATGATAAAACACTCAAACCAGATTTGAATGATGCCTTGCTGGAGATGGGATTAAGCGATTTGGATGTTGACTCTTGTGAAGTATCAACCCAGTGTAAAAATAATCTGCTGTGTTTAATTCAGAAATACGAACATGTGTTTTCAAAGCACAAGCTAGACTGCGGGACAGCAAAAGACTTTGTACACCGTATCCATCTTTCTGACAGCCGACCTTTCCGGTTGCCATACCGGCGTGTGCCACCAGGGCATTACCAGAAACTACGACAGGCTTTATCTGAAATGGAAGAGAGAGATATCATTCGCAAGTCCAACAGCGAGTGGGCCTCTCCTCTAGTACTTGTGTGGAAGAAAAGTGGTGACCTCAGAATTTGTGTTGATTACCGTTGGCTGAATTCACGCACTACAAAAGACGCTCACCCTCTTCCTCATCAAGCCGATTGCCTTGCTGCTTTGGGAGGAAATATATTGTTTAGTGCTATGGACCTCACGTCCGGGTTCTATAACATCCCAATGTGTGAGGAAGACAAAAAATTCACAGCTTTTACCACTCCTCTAGGCCTGTATGAATTCAATCGTCTTCCGCAGGGACTGTGCAACAGCCCAGCTAGTTTCATGCGGCTAATGATGAGTGTGTTTGGCGATCAAAATTTTCTTACCCTCTTATGCTACCTGGATGATCTTCTGGTAATGGCTCCCTGTGAAGAAAAGGCACTGGAGAGATTGGAGATGGTCTTTGAGAGGCTGAGTGCTCACGGTTTAAAGCTGGCACCCAAGAAATGTTACTTTCTTAAACGGAGTGTTCGATTTCTTGGCCATGTTGTGGATGAGCACGGTGTTGCAACCGATCCTGACAAAATTGCTGCTATTACCGCAATTGCAGAAAAAGACCTCATGATGGATGATGGAGTTTCACCTTCCCCAAGAAAAATTAAATCATTTCTGGGCATGATTATGTACTACCAACGCTTCATTCCCAATTGCTCCAGCATCGCTAAACCCCTCTTCACATTGACTGCAGCAACTAAAGGAAAAAAAGGTCACTCGAGGGGTAGTGCTGTCTTTAGAAAGCTTAGCCCATCAGATTGGACTAGAGAATGTGCCCTGTCATTTGAACAACTTAAGTCTGCTCTTTTGAACTCTGTAGTACTGGCGCACCCTGACTTCTCCCGGCCATTTATTCTCTCAACAGATGCCTCATTAGATGGTATAGGGGCAGTGTTGTCTCAAATCCCTGTGGGAGAGTCGAAGGCGCGGCCAATCGCATTTGCAAGTAAGGCACTATCACGAGCCCAGACCAACTACCCTGCCCACCGCCTCGAGTTTTTGGCACTAAAATGGTCTGTTTGTGACAAATTTAGCCACTGGCTCAAGGGACACCCTTTCACAGTCTGGACAGACAATAATCCCTTGACTTATATTTTGACGAAACCAAAACTCGATGCGTGTGAGCAGAGGTGGGTGGCTAAACTAGCCCCGTACACATTTGACATCCAGTACATACCTGGTCCCAAAAACGTAGTTGCCGATGCACTTAGCCGTCAGCCATTCGTCCAAGTGAGTGACAGACTCGTGACTGAACCTTATCACCATCTCTTGAGGCAGTCTGAAATGATACAAGAAGAAAAAGTACAAGATTCGTTTAGACTCAGTGCAAACAGTCAGTGTTTTGGACATCCAACTGAGCAATGTTCCTTGTCTTCTGATCAAGTTTCAGCTGTCTTTGAATCTCATACCAACTGGGACAAAGGAGCAGAAGGTAGAGCACTTTCCTGGCTCGCTCAAGAAGTGAATCTGATTTTGCCTGCAGGTCAGAACCCCTTACCTGTATACTCTCTGGATGAACTTCGAGAGAAACAAACGAGTGACGATGTGCTCTCAAGAGTTCTTTTCTATGTGTGCCGAGGAAAAAGACCATCTCGGAGAGAAAGAGCAAAGGAGCCTTACAAGGCGCTCAAACTGCTGAAACAATGGGACAGATTAAAGTTGTTAGATGGCATACTTTACCGTATCCGCAAGGATCCTGTGACTAAGGTTGCTCGTTGCCAATTTTTAGTTCCTACTTCTCTGGTCAGTGAGGTTCTGCGTGGCATCCACGATGAAGCCGGTCACCAAGGCCAAGGCAGAACATTGTCTTTGGCTAGACAGAGATTTTCATGGGTTGGCCAAGAGAATGACATTAGAGAATATGTGAGACATTGTCAACGCTGTGTGGTTAGCAAAACCCCTGAACCAGAAGGAAGGGCCCCTTTAGAAAGTATTCGGACAGTCAGGCCACTAGAACTAGTCTGTATAGACTTTTGGTCTGCCGAAAACTCTTCTGGCAAGAGTGTAGACGTTCTAGTGGTAACAGACCACTTTACTAAAATGGCCAATGCATTCCTGTGCAAGAATCAATCTGCATCTCAAGTTGCTCGGCAATTATGGGACAAGTTCTTTTGTGTCTATGGATTTCCACAAAGAATCCATTCAGACCAAGGAGCAAATTTTGAGAGCAGATTGATTAAGGAACTCTTGCAGATTGCTGGTGTACAGAAGTCGCGAACGACAGCATACCATCCGATGGGCAACGGCCAAGTAGAACGGTTTAATCGAACTTTGGGTAACATGATTAGAGCGCTACCCCCGAGAACCAAACAGGACTGGCCACGTATGCTGCAAACTTTGACATTCACCTACAACTGTACCGCACATGAGTCAACTGGTTTTGCACCATTTTACCTCATGTTTGGTCGCATTCCGAGGTTACCCGTCGATTTAATGTTCCAAAGTGTGGAGCGGGATAATACCTTTGCAGATTATGATCAGTATGTGAGGAAATTGATGGATAATCTCAAAGAAGCCATGTTGGTTGCTCAGGTGAACAACTCTGCGAGTCAGCTACGGCAGACCGAGCACTACAACAAAAAAGTCAAAGGCAGAGACATCGAGGAAGGTGATTATGTGCTACTCGCCAACAAAGGAGAACGTGGTCGACGCAAGCTAGCCGACAGGTGGGATTCAACACTGCACGTTGTGTTATCTGTGGACCCGAGATGTCATACTTACCGGATTAAGAATACTCGAACTAATCAGGAGAAAGTTGTTCACAGGAACTTGATTTTACAAAGCAACTTCCTACCCATTGAAGAGCCTAACTCTGAGCAATCTCACACTGATCACGAAACTGATGAGTCTGAAAGTGATGCTACTTTTGTTGAATCAGAGGATACTGATGATGGAAATGATGGACCAGCTCATTCCCCAGTTTGCCCATTGAATTCTTCATCTGATGAAAGAATCAGAGACTCAAATTCTCATACAGGACTAGAGAATATTCTCGACAAGTCAGTCCTTGTTGGAAATGAGGATCAGGAAACTGTTCTGAGTTCTGAGTCTGATCTTTCAGATACAGAAGTAGTGGAGGAAAGTGATCATGATTTGCCTGTGAGAGTTGTTCAGCCTTCGAGTACAGCTCACCCAGTGAGGACTAGGGCTGGCAGATTGGTAAAACCAATAAATAGACTTATCCAAATTATGTCGCAGAAAACCCTGTTGCGCAGCCCTTCTCTTAATCTTCTCTGGACAAAAGCCTCTTAAGTCACATTCATGAACTTCCTGTGAAATCTTTCGTTATTATGGATTAAATGGTGATCATTTGGGGTATCTATGAGGTAGTGTTTATGGCACTTCTTTTTTTGCGAGTAGACACTTGAGAGTCTGGCCAACTTTCTTCTGTCGCTCTCCCAGTAGTTGGGTAACTTTTGTTGCGTGAGGATACAGTGTTTTTATTGAGAGTGATCACATTATCTATTATCTGATAGTAGACTAGTTTTGTGAAGTTCAGGGGGGTGAATGTAGCCAGTAAGGAAGAGGAATGTTTATTTTTTTGATAATATTCGGGAATGAACTTCCCAAAACTAAAAAAAACTATTCATTTATGTATTATATGCCTACCGGGCGTTGGAACCTTATTTCGACACTTGTTTAAGTGGGACCGCAATTAGTGTTGCACGCTTTGCTCTCGGAGAGCGCGGGAGAGTTGCGTCAGCCTCAGTCGGAGTCCAGCCGCTGACGGGGAAAGACGTGTAAAAGTTTCTCCTGCAATTGTGTTTGCATTGGTATGTTAATATAGTCTGTTCAATTGAAGTTCATATAATGTTGCATAAAATATGTTTAGGATTGTTTTTATTCAGTAAGTTTATAATATTGAGATAAACCTGAGATTTATGCGAGTTTAATATTGTACACAGTGTGTGTGAAAGGAGAGGAAAGCGTGGAGAGTTTCTTATTGAGTGTCCCACATGTGTTTCAGGTATGTTTCATGTAAAACTGTTATGTGTGAATCTTTTTATGATGTTTTAGCATTTTGCTTGTTCTCAAAAAATGTATAATTGACTATCTGAATCTAAATTCTGCTTGTATGTAATTGTGTGTTGCGTGGTGAATAAGCCTAATTGTTTGAGAACATTAATTGCTGTTTTTTTGGGAATATAAATTTGATTTTGCACTTCGAGTACAATTGTAAAGAGCAACACCACTTATTTTCACTTTATTTTTATTTCATTTAAACAAATACATATTTTTCATGAGTATTATTGTACAGTGTTATACAGTCAGCCTCAGTCGGAGTCCAGCCGCTGACGGGGAAAGACGTGTAAAAGTTTCTCCTGCAATTGTGTTTGCATTGTGTGTGTGAAAGGAGAGGAAAGCGTGGAGAGTTTCTTATTGAGTGTCCCACATGTGTTTCAGGGACCAATAAATACATGACGCAAAGCTGTCCTGCTGTTTCCGGTGTGATTATTGGTTATGTACAGATTGGGATCTGCTACACTTTTTTATGATTCCTTGATAAATTCCACTTTAAATATTCTATCTATCTATCTATCTATCTATCTATCTATCTATCTATCTATCTATCTATCTATCTATCTATCTATCTATCTATCTATCTATCTATCTATCTATCTATCTATCTATCTATCTATCAGGGTTGTACAATATCTTGCAAAGTTTTTATCGCAATAATAGTATATGCATTATAGGTATCACAGACGTTTTCACAGGAGGCCTGCAGCGGGGCGAGAGACACCAGCAGGAGGAGGTGAGAGACTGAGCTGTAATAATATACTAAACATCCCAGCCGGGTCAGCTGGTGTTTCTGTGTGGAGTTTGCATGTTCTCCCCGTGTTGGCGTAGGTTTCCTCCGGGTGCTCCGGTTTCAGTCCAAACACATGCGCTATAGGGGAACTGATCAACTACACTGGCCGTAGTGTATTAGTGTGTGTGTGAATGAGAGAGTCTATGGGTGTTTCTCAGTACTGGGTTGCAGCTGGAAGGGCATTCGCAACATATGCTAGATAAGTTGGTG
>NC_141037.1:732500-785000 GCF_052040795.2 Danio rerio
CCTTTACCAGTAACCCTTCCCCTTCATAATCAGCCTCTCCCCTTCACCATCAGCTCCTCTTCTTAATAAGTAGCTTCTCCCCTTTATTATCAGCCTCTCCACTTTACCAGTAACCCCTCCCTTTCATAATCAGCCTCTCCCCTTCGTCATCAGCTCCTCCCCTTCACCATCTGCTCCTCCACTGCATAAGTAGCTCCTCCTCTTTATCATCAGGTCTCCCCTTCACCATTAGCTCCTCCCCTTCATAATCAGCCACTCTTCTTCGTCATCAGCTCCTCCCCTTCACCATCTGCTCCTCCTCTTTATAAGTAGCTCCTCCTCTTCATCATCAGCTCCTCCCCTTCACCATCTGCTCCTCCTCTTTATAAGTAGCTCCTCCTCTTCATCATCAGCTCCTCTTCATACTCAGCCTCTCTCCTTCATCATCAGCTCCTCCTCCTCCTTGAGTGCATGAACTGTTCAACATTCAACACTTGTTTAAATCAAAAAAGCTCAATATGAATAAATAAGTGCAATACACTGGCCCAGAATAGTGCACTAGTGTGTGATTTGGGACACACCGTGTTCATTATTCTCCTCCACAGACTGCAGGACACCAGTCTGCTCATCCACTGTCTGCCGGCGCTCACCAGCAGGTACAGGACCTGAATCCACACAGACGAGTGTGTTTGCTGGAGTGTTTAATGGACTGTGCTTGCCAGAGTGTGTGTGCTGGAGTGTGAGTGCTGCAGTGTGTGTGCTGCAGTGTGTGTGTTGGAGTGTGTGTTGTGTATTACCTGCTCTGTCCTTCAGTCTGCAGCAGGGCTCCGCTCAGCTCACCGTGGGCTTCTGTGTGGATCTCTTTCCTCTGGTCTGGAATATTCTGCAGAGTCCT
The DNA here is from genome assembly GCF_052040795.2 of Danio rerio. NCBI lineage: Eukaryota > Metazoa > Chordata > Actinopteri > Cypriniformes > Danionidae > Danio > Danio rerio. Next base: position 733,375 of record NC_141037.1, read on the forward strand.
TTTGAAGAGTAAGTGTGTGTGTGTGTGTGTGTGTTTGTGTGTGTGTGTGTATAATGATGACTTCTCTCGTCAGTTTTTTGATCACAGCTTTAGTCTGGGTTCAGGCAGTTCTGGAGCGCTGGAGCTCTGTGCTGATCACAGACACACAGTCGTCAGATCACAGGTGAACACACACACACATACATACTCTCTCTCCCACACACACTGACGCTGCTCTGACCTGCAGGAACATTGATGCACTAAAGCAGCATCTGCAGGACCTCTGGACTCTGCAAACACACTTCACATCCGCATCAGAAACAGCAGCACACATCTGGAAGGTGAAACACACACACACACACACACACACACACACACACACACACACACACACACACACACTTCTGTGTCTACACAATAAAACAATAATGAAGGAAGTTCTGATGTCACAAGTTTAATTAATGTGAACTCTGTTTGTTTCTCAGGCCATCGAGTGTCATTTACTCCAGCTCTGAGCATCATCTCCAGTAAAACATCTGTGTGTGTGTGTGTGTGTGTTTGTGTGTTATTAAATCATGCACTGGAATATGTGTGCTGTATTGTGCTTAATAGAGTGTGTTTCTGTTCAGATTGCTATAATAAAAATACATGCTAATGCAACAGAATGTTATCAGACGTGCTGTTGACGCCTCTTCTCCTATCAGTCATAATAATCCAATGTTTTACTTTGTTAAATCAAATGATGAATAATATATATGTAAAAACAATAATAATAAAGAACAAATAATAAAAACTCGTCATTATCAGTAATGTTTTTTGAAAAGGGTGGGTAGTTTGTGCATCATTACTAGGTAAGTGCCTTTTTTTTACCATTAATAATAATGCAGGCGTCACGGTGGCACAGTGGGTAGCACAATCGGCTCACAGCAAGAAGGTTGCTGGTTCGAGTCCCAGCTGGCTCAGTTGGTGTTTCTGAGTTTGCATGTTCTCCCCGTGTTGGCGTGGGTTTCTTGGGTGCTCCGGTTTCCTCCACCAGTCCAAACACATGCGATACAGGTGAATTGGTGAAGCTAAATTGGCGCAGTGGTGCAGTAGGTAGTGCGGTTGCCTCACAGCAAGAAGGTTGCTGGTTCGAACCTCGGCTCAGTTGGCGTTTCTGTGTGGTTTGCATGTTCTTCCTGCCTTCGCGTGGGTTTCCTCCGGGTGCTCCGGTTTCCTCCACAGTCCGAACACATGCAGTACAGGTGAATTGGGTAGGCTAAATTGTCCGTAGTGTCTGAGTGTGTGTGTGAATGTGTGTGTGGATGTTTCCCAGAGATGGGTTGCAGCTGGAAGGGCATCCGCTGCGTAAAAACTTGCTGGATAAGTTGGCGGTTCATTCTGCTGTGGCGACCCCGGATTAATAAAGAGACTAAGCCGACAAGAAAATGAATGAATGAATGTCTGTGTTGTATGAGTGTATGGGTGTTTCCCAGTGATGGGTTGCAGCTGGAAGGGCATCCGCTGTGTAAAAAATATGCTGGATAAGTTGGTGGTTCATTCTGCTGTGGCGACCCCTGATTAATAAAGGGACTAAGCCGACAAGGAAATGAATGAATGAATGAATGAATGATAGCTTTTGAGAATCCAAAAAGAGCCTCATACTGATAAATACTTCTATAATCGCTGTTTTCAAGTTAAGGCTGAATTGCCTCTTGTTACAGTTTGATAACGAGCAGGAAATATTCATGGGCCAAAGACATGAGCACACTGAAATGTGTTTGCAGAACTATATTCACGATCCCTGCAGTGAGCGGCTGTGGCGCGTGACGTCATCACGCAGCGCTGGTTTGACTCTAGCAGCAGGCAGCGGTCTAAAGTCCCGCGTTTATTACTGTTCATTTACACCTGAAAGAGAGAAAATCTTTATTATTCACTATTTAGTATTGGCCGACTGGCGATGCGCGTGCCCTTCTATGTGCGCGCCTGCGTGCCCGCGCTTCTGCTGCTGTTCGGGCTGCACGCGTGTTTCTCACGCGAGGAGGAGGAGGAGGAGATGCTCGTTCATGAGGAGATGCGGGTGCATGTGTCTGGTCGCGCGCTGGTCCCGGGTGTGCGAGCACAGGACTGGATCTCATCTGCGCGAGTTCTGCTGGATGGAGAGAAGCACGTGGGGTTCCTCAGGTGCGCGCATGCAGACGAGAGCGAGCGGGGATAACAAGAGATACAGTTTATTTAGCGCGTGCACAGTCCCTTAATCAATCAGGGATCGCCACATTGGAATGAACCATCAACTTATCCAGCACATGTTTTACATAGCAGATGGCCTTCCAGCTGCAACCCAGTACTACTGGGAAACATACAAACACACTCATACACTACAGACAATTTAGCTTACCCAATTCCCCTATAGCGCATGTGTTTGGACTGTGAGGGAAACCGGAGCACCCGGAGGAAACCCACGCCAGCACTGAGAGAACATGCAAACTCCACACAGAAACACCCTCTGACCCAGCTGGGACTCGAACCAGAGATCTTCTTGCTGTGAGGCCACAGCGCTACACACTGTGTGCATGCAAATATTAATATATTAATGATTCAGTCGGGAAGTAATACTACTTAAATTAAACACTGTGATGACAGACTGACAACAATAATGACACAAACACCCTCACACACATTTATATCTGTTAAATCAGCAGAAAATAAATCGCATCACGCAGGCTGATCAAGCTCAGGCGCACACTTCACTCACTAAAGTTTATCCCCTCAGCTGTGTGCATACTCAGCCCGCACAGGACGCCTATAGACCATTTCGAGAGATGTAAACAAAAACAAATGGTCCCTGTGTGTTTCCTGATTTATATTTTGAATTTCTATAGCTTACGAGAGTCCAAAAAGAGCCACATGCTGATAAATAATGTTATGATTGCTGTTTAATTAGTAAGTTATTGAATTGCCTCTTGCTACAGTTATGAAATAGTTTGATAACAAGTGGAAATGTTTATGGGACAAAGACATGAGCACACTGAAATGGTCTGTATGATGTCAGATTGATGTACCTCAGCATCATGGGACATTGTGTTTTGGGTGGAAATGAAAATCGGGTTGACATCAGAACCAAACGTCAGACTGATGCCAGTGTCCAATGTCGGACAGACGTTGCATTTTGGTTACTTTCCAACGCAACCTAAAAACAACCAAATGAAACATGATGTTACAGCTTGATGTTACCACTATGACGTCTATCAGACGTTGAATTTTAGTTGCCACACCTGACGAATAAATGTCAGACGTCAGTATGACGCTGGTTTAAGATGTTGACTCAACGTTTGATTTTGGTCACTTACTAACGCAACCTAAAAACAACCAAATATCAAAGTCATCATACATTGTTATTAGACATCTAAATAAAGAACACTAGATTTTGGTCAGGGGCGAGGCAGTGGCGCAGTAGGTAGTGCTGTCGCCTCACAGCAAGAAGGTCGCTGGTTCAAATTTCAGCTCAGTTGGTGTTTCTGTGTGGAGTTTGCATGTTCTCCCTGCCTTCGCATGGGTTTCCTCCGGGTGCTCCGGTTTCCCCCACAGTCCAAACACATGCGGTACAGGTGAATTGGGTAGGCTAAATTGTCCGTAGTGTGTGAATGTGGATGTTTCCCATTGTTGCGTTGCAGCTGGAAGGGCATCCGCTGCGTAACAACTTGCTGGATAAGTTGGCGGTTCATTCCGCTGTGGCGACCCCGGATTAATAAAGGGACTATGCCAAAATGAAAATGGATGAATTTTGGTCACCCAACATCACCACCTAAATCTCACCTAATCTTGATGTCTTATGACGTTGTGTGCCTGCTGGGTATGTTCTTGTGTGAACATTTTCAAAATGTATCGGTTTCTATTGAGTAATTTTAAAGCAATTTTCCAGAATGCACATAAAGGAAGGTGAATACCAATATCAACAGCCTATGGTAATGATTCTCAGTCACATCCCAGATGTACATTTCTGATTCACAGAATGTTCTGGAGTTCAGCACGGCAAACACAGAACATTACTCCCATTTAGTTTCCCTTATTATTAGGGGCCAAGCACCGTAGGTGCGTAGGCACCTATTGCTTTCGTTAGTGTTCTTCTTCTTCTTCTTCCGTTTCTTCCGCCAGATTTGAATGGCAGCCCATATAGGCGTATGCGGGAAAGTTGTATAATTTGGCACAATGATAGAGGCCAGTATTAACATTAATCAGACCAAACATGAAGTCTTAAAATCAAACTCTCTAGCGCCACCACTTGTCCAAACTTTCACATACGTTTATCATGATAACTTTTAAACCAAATGGGCTACAATCAAATTTCTTTTTTTCTCTGATTCCTTGGCTCAGTCCGATTCAAACGCACCCTATGACGTCATTTTCCGTCATGAATTTTTTCGCGCTATTTTAAATTTTTCGAAAAACCTACTTAATCGAACTCGTCCTAGGCCGTTTCTCCGATTTTCACCAAAATTTAATCACATGATCTACAGACCATGCCAACCAAAAGTTATGGAATTCAAGTTGATTTGACCAACGTTTTCGTTTAACTTGCGATCAAATTTAACGAAGGACTTGCAAAAATGGACTTGAGACGATATCTCCGCAACGCATTCACCGATTCACACCAAACTTGGTGTGTGTTATGACAACTAGGGTCTGAGGTTACATGCAGAGTTTCGGCGCACTGCCCCCTAGTGGTCCAGAGATACAAAAAACTTGTTTTTTGGCTTATAACGTCTCAACCTTTCGTCCGAAACTCATAAAACTGGTGTCATTACATCCGGCAGAGCATGTCAAGTCGAATGATGTCTGATTTTCACAGGTCAGCCATTTTGGGCGTCGCCCATTTCGATTTTTGGCCAAAAATGCTATATTTTACCAACATATTCACATATCATTACAAAACATGGTAAGCATCTGGCACAATGATAGAGGACAGTAATAACAATAATCATACCAAATGTGAAGTCTCAAAATCAAACTCTCTAGCGCCACCACTTGTCCAAACGTTCATGTATGTTTATCATGATAACTTTTGAACCAAATGGGCTACAATCAAATTTCTTTTTTTCTCTGATTCCTTGGCTCAGTCCGATTCAAACGCACCCTATGACGTCATTTTCCGTCATGAATTTTTTCGCGCTATTTTAAATTATTCGAAAAACCTATTTGATCGAACTCGTCCTAGGCCGTTTCTCCGATTATCACTAAAATTGAATCACATGATCTACAGACCATGCCAACCAAAAGTTATGGAATTCAAGTTGATTTGACCAACCGTTTTCGTTTAACTTGCAATTAAATTTAACGTAGAACTTGCAAAGATGGACTTGAGACGATATCTCTGTAACGCATTCACCGATTCACACCAAACTTGGTGTGTGTTATGACAACTAGGGTTTGAGGCTATATGCGGAGTTTCGGCACACTGCCCCTTAGTGGTCCGGAGATACAAAAAACTTGCTTTTTTGGTTTATAACGCCTCAACCTTTCGTCCGAAACTCATGAAACTGGTCTCATTACATCCGGCAGAGCATGTCGAGCCGAATGATGTCTGATTTTCACAGGTCAGCCATTTTGGGCGTCGCCCATTTCGATTTTTGGCCAAAAATGCTATATTTTACCAACATATTCACATATCATTACAAAACATGGTATGCATCTTCAACCCCATGTCCTGAAAGTCCTTAAAAACTTCTGGAGCAGCGCCACCTTATGGTCAAAAGTGCTTGGCCCCTTAATTGCTGCTTGCAGCTATATTTATTATTATTATTATTATTATTATTATTAAATACTAACCTTTCCAGAGCTCTGAGGTTATTTAGAGAAGGTTTGCTAGGAATGTTCTCCTGACAGTGAGGGAACATTCCTGGAAAACCAGCAGAGACATTCTTGGGCTGTGTTCCACTTTTAGGGTGCTTTCACACCTAGACTTTTGTTTCTGAAATTGTCTTATTTGCCCAGTTAGAGCGGTTCGTTTGGCATAAGTGAATCCAGAAATGGCGTTTAGATCCGCGCCAAAACAATCGGTCTGAGATTGCCTGGATGAGGTGGTCCGACTCAATAGAAACAAACTCTGGAGCGGATCGATTGTAGTGAGAAAGCAATAAGATCCAATCTAAGCTATATCACAGTGTATTATGCATATTCATCCATTCATTTTCTTGTCGGCTTAGTCCCTTTATTAATCCGGGGTCGCCACAGCAGAATGAACCGCCAACTTATCCAGCAAGTTTTTTACGCAGCGGATGCCCTTCCAGCCGCAACCCATCTCTGGGAAACATCCACACACACATTCACACACACACACTACGGACAATTTAGCCTACCCAATTCACCTGTACCGCATGTCTTTGGACTGTGGGGGAAACCGGAGCACCGGGAGGAAACCCACGTGAAGGCAGGGAGAACATGCAAACTCCACACAGAAACGCCAACTGAGCCGAGGTTCAAATCAGCGACTCAGCGACCTTCTTGCTGTGAGGCGACAGCACTACCTACTGCGCCACTGCCTCACTGTATTATGGATATGTCATAGGCATATATGCAGCTATATGAAGAGAGAATTATGAGTAGGGTGGGATGTCATCATTCCTACCGGTAAATGTGCATTTCATGTCAAATACGCAAATACGCATGCTGAAACATTAACGACAGCTGTTTATCCATTAATAAGTTGACTGAACAGCAGTCTTGGTGTATCTGTTATAATGTAAAGCCCATAATGCATAATTCTAGCCAACGGCTATGTATGAGAAAGTCTTACCTCTGATTTATATTTGGTGATGATGTCTGTGGGTGTCAAAATAAAGCGCAGCTTATCGCTTATAATGTCTTATTGCTCATCATCATAAATGAGCAATATCACACTGCTACACCATTATACAGCAGTTCGACAGCACAATCTTGTGTATAAAAATAAAGAGATATCTCCCTACAGTCTATTACAGTCTAGAGTATTTCTCTGTTGCCATCGGTATTGCGACGGATGCCAGGTGTCCCAGCGTTTACCCGGAGACTTTATGGAATAAAAAAGAGACAGAAACTATTTTGCTCTTTCTTATCTATTGGCCTTTATGCGCTTCTCCAAAGTGCTGTCGACTACATACATGCCAGTCAACGATAATGAGTAGACAAAAGGAAAAGAAAAAGACACTCAAACATCCATCGCAATGTAAAATGTTACGTTATTGAAATAAAAGAATGATACAGCGGTAGAGCGACCATCACACACTTCTCCTCAGAGCTCGCTGAACTGAACTGAGCTCCCATACATGCGTGCTTACATCCCAAAGGTAAAACAACTAGAGAAGTCCTCTTAAAGGGGACATTTATACACAATGCATATCAAACATTAGGAGATTGTTACAATATCTCAATAATTAACCTCGAACAGAGCAATCACTATCAGACTGCTGTTGTGTTTGCGATAAGGAGGGACGAGGCTGAATCCAGCTTCTTATTCGCAGCTTCTTATTGACTCTATCTGGTCCACCTTAAAAACCACGAGGCTTCCGTTTGTCAGCTTCTTATCCACACTTAAAGCCTGGTTAATACTTCTGCGACGGGCATGACCCACAGTGCATGCAACGCGCGTGGCTGTGCATTTATACTTCTGCGCGCTGTCTCTGTCGGTCTGCATTAACACTTCCGAAATGCTAGTTGGCAGTGAGGTGTAAATGTTCCTCTGTGTCGAGTTTCTTCTCTGCTGTTTTGCTTTTTCTGAACACTTCCTGGATGTACAAGTGGCTCAAACTCGCTGAGGCAGGAACCGGCGGGCGTGCAACAACTTTAACTATGAGGTAAACACAAAACAAAACTTTCCATCCGGAGCTCCTTCACGGGACTCCACACTTGTAAACAATAGCTCCATTGGGCTCACGTCCAGCTCGCGCCATTCGCGCGGCTCTCGGTCCCGCCCAGACTCATCAGCGCTACCAAGCCGACCAATCACAGAGCTTGCGCTACGCGTCGTTGCGACGTGTAGTTACAATTTTTGAGAGGTGCACAGCAGCGACGCCGACGGCCACAGCGAAGGGCTATGCGTCAGCGCCGTAGCATACGCTGGCGTTTGACGCAGAAGTATAAATCAGCCTTAAGAAAAAACACTAGGCAGGGGCTTATTATGTGGTTCTGGCGCCATCTTGTGGATAGACAACGTCAACCATCAATGGCTGCAGATGAGCTTTTGCAGAAATTGTAAATATTTTAAAATAGGCACCATTCTTTCAAATAAACTGCATAGTTGCAGTCCAAACAACTACATTCTCCACTAAAATAGCCTCAAAAGTCCATTGTGTTGTCTAACAACAGTAACATTTGTCAAACTGTAGCGTCTCTGCTTGTTGCTGGCTGTATGTGGGCGGAGTAATACACAGTGAAGGGTGAAGAGGCCTTAGTGTGATGTTACTGGCAAAATTAGAATCAATCCACAGGTGTAAAAGCAGCCTTAGACACACTCTGACAAACTTCCCTTCCTTAGTTATCCAACTCGGATGCGGTAATTCGCTGTGTTATTGCTTTTGAATGATTGCTCAGAATTTCATCATCCATACTAAAATCCTTCATTATTAAAACCATTGCGATAGTAATATGGGTACTACACTGTGCAGTGCTACTGGAAGTGTTGTGTGTCTGATCTGACAGCATCATTATTCTGTATAATAATCAGCCGGTTCTGCAGGGATGACGGATCTTTCACAGTCAGCAATGTCCCGTCTGGATCATATGTTCTGGAAATCTCCTCACCGACCTACAGATTCCTGCCGGTGCGAGTGGACATCACCTCCGCAGGGAAGATGAGGTGTGTGTGTGTGTGTGAGGTATTGACTGCAGTCCTGCGGGACCAGGTCTGATGGATGAATGCGGGTGCGGGCGATGAGGTCCTCCTCTCTGCACTCAAAATATGGCTTTTGCTGCTTGCTTAAATGATCTGTGATTCTTTTGTGAGCCCTGCGTCAGAATAAAGCCATGTTGGTCAATTAAAGGAGAGAAGTGCGCATACTGACGCTTCTGAAAATCTTTCGTACATGTGGACATAGCCTGAGTCAGTCCTGATGGTGTGTGTGTGTGTGTGTGCAGGGCTCGTGTGGTGAACTACATCCAGACGTCAGAGGTGATCCTGCTGCCGTACCCGCTGCAGATGCGGAGTGTTGGTCTGCACCGATTCTTCACGGAGCGCGAGAGCTGGGGATGGACAGACTTCATCCTCAACCCCATGGTGCGCTACTTTAATTCATTACATACACAGTTATCAAAGTCAGAATTATCAGCCCTCTTTTATTTCTTCTAATCATAATAGTTTTAATAACTCATCTCTAATAACTGATGTCTTTTCTCTTGGTCAGGATGACAGCACATAATATTAGACTAGATATTCTTCAAGACACTTATATACAGCTTAAAGCCACATTAGTAATTCATTATTTTTTGTAGTGACTTACCCAACACTTTTGTCATGTTCTGGTAGGTGCTCATGATGGTTCTTCCTCTCCTCGTCATCCTCCTCCTCCCGAGAGTCTTCAACCCCAGCGATCCAGAGATGAGACGGGTATGTTTATTTATTAACTGTTAATCAATATCTGTTCATTCAGTATCAATTCATCCACTCCACATGAACACATCACTCTGACTAGCTGTTATTCACATCCAAAGATGTGGATTAGACTTATGCACAAAACTGGAATATGGCATAAAACATTAGTGAGTAAAGTGAAGCAGTGTTTCCAGTCAATAAGAAACAGTAGAGCTCCACCTCCTCAGCTCCTGCTGCTCACACACACATTTATATCTGCAGACCAACATTAATGACGCAAAGACCCTCACACACACATTTATATCTGCAGACCAACATTAATGACACAAAGACCCTCACACACACATTTATATCTGCAGACCAACATTAATGACACAAAGACCCTCACACACACACATTTATATCTGCAGACCAACATTAATGACACAAAGACCCTCACACACAAATTTATATCTGCAGACCAACATTAATGACACAAAGACCCTCACACACACATTTATATCTCCAGACCAACATTAATGACACAAAGACCCTCACACACACACATTTATATCTGCAGACCAACATTAATAACACAAAGACCCTCACACACACATTTATATCTGCAGACTAGCATTAATGACACAAAGACCCTCACACACATTTATATCTGGAGACCAACATTAATGACACAAAGACCCTCAAACACACATTTACATCTGCAGACCAACATTACTGACACAAAGACCCTCACACACACATTTATATCTGCAGACCAACATTAATGACACAAAGACCCTCACACACACATTTACATCTGCAGACCAACATTACTGACACAAAGACCCTCACACACACATTTATATCTGCAGACTAACATTAATGACACAAAGACCCTCACACACACATTTACATCTGCAGACCAACGTTACTGACACAAAGACCCTCACACACACATTTATATCTGCAGACTAACATTACTGACACAAAGACCCTCACACACACATTTATATCTGCAGACTAACATTAATGACACAAAGACCCTCACACACACATTTACATCTGCAGACCAACATTACTGACACAAAGACCCTCACACACACATTTATATCTGCACACCAACATTAATGACACAAAGACCCCCACACACACATTTATATCTGCTGATCAACATTAATGACACAAAGACCCTCACACACACATTTATATCTGCAGACCAACATTAATGACACAAAGACCCTCACACACACATTTATATCTGCAGACCAACATTAATGACGCACGCAAAGACCCTCACACACACATTTATATCTGCAGACCAACATTAATGACACAAAGACCCTCACACACACATTTATATCTGCACACCAACATTAATGACACAAAGAAAATAAGATGTTATTTTATGTGCATTTTCCAAATTTATGGGCATTTTTACCATGAATATATTCCAAAATGTATTAAAATAGGTGTATAGAAATACATATAGAAAATAGGTGTATAGAAACCTAAATACTGACCACCTGATTGGTTGACAGGAGATGGAGCAGTCCATGAACATGCTGAACTCCAACCAGGAGCTTCCAGACGTCTCTGAGATCATGACCAAGATCTTCACACCGGCCAAAGGTCATGGGAGGGCAGTGGGCGGAGCCAATGGCCCTAGGAGCAGAGCTCAGGGTCAGAGGGGTGGAGCTGATGATCAGAGAGGTGGAGCTCTTGGTCTGAGAGGTGGAGTTCCGAGGCGGAGATGATGAGACAGATGATCTTATTATTTAATATAAAGAAAGTCTACAGGTTCATCTGATGTGTTCGATTGAGTTCGGTAAACCAGAACACATTATTACTGGCTGTCAACTCATCTGTCAGGAGGTACTGAATAATCTATTATTTATTAAAAGAGTTAATAATTCAGAATAAATGATCATAAAAACACTGTTGTTTTCTTGGTTCACAGATTGTGTAGTTTTATGACGGTCCCTGCCGTGTGTGTGTGTGTCAGATGAGCCCAGTGTGACATTTATGGACAGAGACTTGATCTAAATATAACTGTGTGTGTGTTTCTCCTAGGAGTGACACACACACACACACACACACAGGTCTGACGTAACGTGTCACACTAAACTAAAGACAAAGTTCATCAAAACACTAGATCTCCTTCACTAACCACAAATTTCTGCATGGAACTGACATTTTCATGAGTAAATCATGATTAATCAATACTTTCCTGCTAAAATGTTTCATAATGCATTATGAAAAAATTCACAAACACAATAGTCATGTAGACCCGGGGCTTATAAACAAGTGTAATAAAACCTTACATATAATTAATGTGTTAATTACAGGATGAATGAAAAGTAACTAGACAATAAAGATGTATATTAGGGTAGATTTATATTGGTGGTGGGCTGTTATCGGCGTTAACGTGAGACTCTTATCACGCGATAAAAAATATGGCCGTTTATCTGATCTCATAGTTGGATTGGGAGCTGGGTGTGCAAGCTATGATGACTTTCACCTTGATATTTTAGCATGGATGTATACCTGACCGGTTAGCTGTCTGACAAACAAGTGCCTTTCTGAATCACATGATCACATCAGCAGGATGCACTTTTAAATCTGTCACTTACTGAAGACACGACTGACTACGCTTACATGGACATCTGTAGTCGAGTTATCTGCCTTATAGACAATAATATAATGAAGGTGTTTACGTCAAGTGCTGTAATGTAAGAGATTCCTGTAATTTTGTCTGACTTTAACTGCAGTTCAGCAGTTTCTCTTTCACTCATGAATATTTCTTTCAGGCCCCCGTGACAAACTGGGCTATTAGACGCACAGCAGGAGTGAGGACTGCTGAGAGTGTTTTGGAGTTTAGTAATGCACGCCGAATGGACAGAAGAAAACTTCCGCATTTTGCCATGAAACCCGTTCTCAAAGACTTAATTTTAGTAAGTAAAATTTGGGTAGCACACATTTTTTTATTCTGAATGTGTTCGGCAGAATTCAGATGAGCCATTTTAATCTAGATTAATTTCAAGATTACAGTGATCTAAAAAATGATCTATGCCCACCTCGTGTGTTGTATAGTCAACAAAAATGCTGTGGGATTTTCAAAATGGAAAGCCTGTTCCACCTCCAACATCAAAACATTCAATAATTTCATAATTTGGTTTAATATTCACTGCTGAAAGTCCAAACACTGAAGAGCAAATCCATCCATGTGCAGCTCCACAAGTCCCAAACCAAGTGGAGACAGTGGAGGAACAAACTTCACCAATTGACCAAAGTGAAGGATAACAACCTGGAGAGAAACCAGGCTCAGTTGGGCACCACCATTTCTCCTCTGGCCAAACTTCTTGTGCAGAGCTGCAGTCTAGGCGCCGGAGGCTGGAGAACGCTGGATGTCCATTGTGCAGAAGCTGCAGGTGTGAGTAGGTCACCGGCGAGTGATCAGCCTTGCCCACGGGATCAATGAGAAGACTCTTCTGTCAATGGGGTCTTGCACAGACCTGTCGACATTGAAATGTGAAAATAAGGGATAAGCCCACCAGAACCCCTCACCCTACACACCCCCCCATAAAAAATTTTTAGTAAATATGTTCATCTGGAGCTGTTTCACTGTAAATAAACAGTTAAATGATCAGTAAAATGTATTATTATTATTATTTTATATTTACAAAAGAATAGATAAATACTTTCCCAGAGATGGGTTGCGGCTGGAAGGGCATCCGCTGCGTAAAATCTTGCTGGATAAGTTGGCGGTTCATTCCGCTGTGGTGACCCCGGATTAATAAAGGGACTAAGCCGACAAGAAAATGAATGTATGAATGAATGATAAACACATTAGCAGCAAATTAGTAAAGTTCAGCTTATTAAAATGAATAGCTATTATAAAGAAACATAATAAAGTTATCAAATCTCATTCATCTTTTCTTCACTGTATCACTCACACATTCGGATTAAAGAGCAGCGAATGAATCTCTCATTCATTTAGATTTTTCGTTTGATTACATGAAACAGCAGAGGTGTCTCTGTAAAAATGCACACATCTAACATTATAATGAAACCGTTCGACTGCTTTACTAACTGTTCATGCTCTTTTAGGACAAAACTAGTTGTGTTTAAAAAAAACCCACCAAGATCGACATCTCTAGATGTTATTATCATTAATTATGTGTATATGTCTGTTTAAACCCAGACTTTCACTCTGCTTCAAATCGTGTGTACGGAATCTGTTTGGGAAGCAGTGTCTATTATCACTATGGAGCGCGTCAGCTGACATTCACGCACCGCTATATGACTGTTTTGAGGATTGCAAAGGAGGGGCGACGGCACCTGTAATGAAAAGCAAAGGGAATCCTGCCGTTTTTATTCTTATTTCAAAGTGTTTTCATGCCTAAATAAAATGAAAGCAGAGAACAGACTTGTTTAAGAGCAAAGGGCGGCCCCTGTTGGTTCGGTGGTATGGGTTGTGTATAGGGAGGATCGGCTCTTTAATGTTTATTGCCACCCTTCATAGAAAGACTGAGAATACGAGAGAAATACGGCAAAATACCTTTACAGCATGATAGCAGGATAGAACTGTAAAATACAGGAGAATCCCAGGAAAAACGGGAGGGTTGACGGGAATGCTTTTAGGAATCATTCTCATGCTCTCCACTCCTCCATGACCACCACAGCAGCTGCTCAGGATACGGCCTGGTCCAGGATTATGGAAACCTGGATACCTGGAAAACAAAAACACATATGTGATTGTGAGAATAATGTTTGTGGACTACAGCTCAGCATTCAACACCATAGTGCCTTCCACGCTGGTGGTGAAGCTCCAGGATCTGGGTCTACACAGCTCTCTGTGCAACTGGATCCTGGGCTTCTTGTCAAGCAGACGCCAGGTGGTCAGAATGAACAACATCACCTCATCCACACTGATCCTCAACACTGGTGCTCCACAGGGCTGTGTTCTCAGCTCACTCCTGTACTCCCTGTACACACGACTGTACAGCCAAACACAGCTCCAACGTCATCGTTAATTTGCTGATGGCCTAATCACCGATAATGATTAGACAGAGAGGAGGTGCACACACTGATGCCATGGTGTGAGGAAAACAAGATCACTCAACATCAGCAAAACCAAGGAGCTGGTGGTGGATTTCAGGAGAGAGAAGAGAGAGCACACCCCCATCACCATCAGCGGGACGCCAGTGGAGAGAGTCAGCACTTTCAAGTTTCTTGGAGTCCACATCGCTGAGGATTTGACATGGACGGCTCACACAGATGCAGTGCTTAGGAAGGCACAACAACGCCTCTTCTTCCTCGGGCGTCTCAGGAGGTTTGGAATGAGCCCCCACATCCTCCGCTCGTTCTACACCTGCACTGTGGAGAGCATCCTGCTGCGTCACCACCTGGTATGGAAACAGCACCAGGAGCAATCGCAAGGGCGTACATAGGATTGTGCTGGACACGTAGTAGGAGGTGAGCTTCCCTCCCTCCAGGACATCTACACCAGGCGGTGCATGAGGAAAGCCAAGAGAATTATCAGTGACTCCAGCCACCCAAGACATAGACTTTTCTCTCTGCTACCCTCAGGCAGACGGTTCCGCAGCATCCGATCACGCACCAGCCGACTGAAGGAAAGCTTCTTCCCTCAGACTATCAGGCTGATGAACACTAAACACACTCTTCCATACCCCTCACTGCACACCATCAACATGTAGCATGCACTACTTGAAACAACACTGCCTACAACTATGAGTTCACCTATTCATCGCACATATCGCTGTCAACACTGCCAATTTTACATTGCCCTGTATTGAGTAAGTTTGTTGTCTGTTGCAGTATTTTACAGTGCCTGGAGCCAGCACCTAAGCTGTTCACTGTTCAGATGCTGATGATGTGACAATAAAAGTGATTTGATTTGATTCCTTGGCATCAATTTTCTCTGGACAAGTGCTGCTTTGAGGAATGCCCTTGTATGAAGATGGTGTGGGTGATGAAAAATGCAAATGACTCTCATTTGAACTCCAAGTTCACTGATTTAACGTCGTTAAAAAGGAGAATAAAGTGGGGCAGCACAGTGGCTCAGTGGTCAGCACTGTGGTGTCACAGCAAGAAGGTCGCTAGTTCGATTCCAGGCTGCGTCAGATTGTGTTTCTGTGTGGAGTTTGCATGTTCTCTCCGTGTTGGTGTGGGTTTCCTCCGGGTGCTCCGGTTTCCCCCACAGTCCAAACACATGCACTATAGGGGAACTGATCAACTACATTGGCCGTAGTGTATGAGTGTGTGTGTGTGTGAGTGAGTGTGTATGGGTGTTTTCCAGTACTGGGTTGCGGATGGAATAGTTGGCGGTTCATGCCGCTGTGGCGACCCCTGATAAATAAGGCACTAAGCAGAAGAAAAATGAATGGACAATAAAGTATAACAAATGTGTTGTGAATTAGGCAGAATGGTTTTGTGAGAAAGTGTGCTCATAAATACCAAAAACATACTCCATTACAACGAGACCCACAAACTCAGACGGGATTAAAATCACAATCTGATAAAGACGCATCTCTCTAGCATCCCCCAGTAGAACTAGCCTCATCAGAATTTCTGCCACATGTATTTAATATTTTCTGTATATTTCTGAGCCTATCAGCACATTTAAAACAGAAACTCACGTCTGATTGCTGTGACCGGGAGGTCAAGGTCCGGCAGGTAATCAGGTCATGAATCAGATAAAGCGAAGGATCCTGGCGTACAGTAGAGTCCAGATAAAGGGCTGAAGTCCAGAGCTGATAGAGGCCCGGTGCAGTCTGGGTGCACACATGAACACACACACACTCACACACAGACAGATGATTTCTGCATTCTGATGGGTTTCTCTCTCCGTCTGAGGATGCGTGTGTTGTGGTGTGCTGTTTTTCTGCTTTTGTGTGTTCAGACTGAAGCGTCTCCTGTTGAAAACCTCCATCTACTCCATCCGGATGAACACAAGCTCATCCTGAACCTCGGACAGAAAGGTCAGATCATTCATTCATTCATGCATGCGTTCACACTGTTTTTGTCTTGTTTCTAGTCCAAATATCTAAAAACTTTTAAATCAAGAAGGATTTTCTAGACAAGCGAAAATATTGTGTTGTTTTCAGAAATAATGAGTCAACATTACTGAGATTTTCACTGAAACAAAATTAATCTGCCAATGGGGGAAGCAGAATAATCTTATTTTAAATTAAAAAACAAGTCTATTTTACTTTTTTAGCTTTTTTAAAGGAAAAACTCACTTAATTTTGACATGGTTTTTAGCTTTTCGCTACTAAAACACTCTGACATTTGACCCACCAGACGAGAGGTCAAAGATCAAGCAGGATTTAGGGTGTGTCCATAAACACCTGATGAACTAGATCTGATAAAGACTAATCGTATCAGATTAACACACACAACACACTAGACATGTTTCTGCAGAACAATATCATTTCAGTATTATGCTCGTGTGAGTGTGTGTATGCATGCATGTGTATGTGTATAGTATGAGGTAGGATTTAAATGAAACTTTGCTGATCAACACATACATAAAACACGTGCATATACACCTATAAATTACTCACATATACAGTTGAAAGCAGAAGTGTACATACACTTTAAAAAGGAACATAACCATTTAAAAAAAAATGTCTGATGGTAAATGATACTAAACGTTTACTCTATTAGCTCTGTCAGGATTACCTGAATGATTTACATTTCCTAAATGCCAGAATAATGAGACAATTTCTTATTAATTTCTAGACAGTCAGAAGTTTACACACATTTCTTGGTATTTTTCAGCTTTGCTTTTAAACTGTATAACTTTGGTCAAGTGTTTTGGGTCTCCTTCCACAAGCTTCTCACAATAGTTTGCAAGAGTTTTGGCCAATTCCTCCTGACAGAATTGGTGTAACTGAGTCAGATTTGTAGGCTGTCTTGCTCGCACAAGCTTCTTCAGCTCTGCCCACACATTCTCAATAGGATTGGGATCAGGGCTTTGTGATGGCCACTCCAAAACATTCACTCTGTTGTCCTTAAAGCACATTTGAACTAATTTGGCAGTGTGCTTAGAGTCATCGTCTGTCTGGAAGAGCCATTTGTGGCCAAGTTTTAATTTCCTGGCTGATGTGTTAAGATGTTGCTTCAGAATTTCTCCATTATGTTCTGTCTTCATGATGCCATCTATACTGTGAAGTGGACCAGTCCCTCCTGCAGCAGAACAGCCCCACAACATGACGCTGCCGCCCCCATACTGCACAGTTGGGATGGTGTTCCTAGGTTTGTGCGCTTTCCCCTTTGTCCTCCAGATGTAACACTGCTCATTATGGCCAAACAGTTCAATCTCAGCTCCATCAGAGCACAGGACATGTCTCCACACATCAGTCTGCAGTGTGATTCAGCTGATGGTAATCTGGCTTTGTTGTTGATTCTGGCTTGTTGGTTTTCTCATGTTGTCACACAGGGAAGCAGTGTGTTTGAGCTTTTCCTTCAATACTATTCTACAGTTGTGCCTCACATTAACTCAAATGTTGTCAATCAGCCAATCAGAAACCTCCAAAACCCTGACATCATCATCTGAGCTTTATCAGAGGCAGAATCATCTTATTGTGAGTAAACTTGACTTTCAAGAAGAGTTAGAACAATTTCTCAAACCATATCTCTCTCATTATTCTGCTGTTAAGCAGAACAGAAACACACGTGATCATCCTCACTTACCTAAAAGAGAAACGGTTTACTCACATTAACATCTGACTGTGTTTAAAATGGTTATGCACCTTTTAATACAGTGCATGGAAACGTCTGCTTTCAACTGTTCATCTAAATTATTGGATGTTCAAAACAACACACATAAAACTTGTGTACAAACATATAAACTTGATGCATTTAGATTTAGTTAATAAAACTATTCCATTTAGAAATGTGTTGAAAAAAAATCTCTCCGTTAAACATAAATATACTAAATGCACAGCTAGTGTTTTTCAGCCAGCAATAAACTTCTGGTGAAAGTTTTCACAAGCTTTCTTTTACAGCATTGATGTTGTAATGTAATTAAAATACAATCAGTTAAATGGATTTAAGCATGCACTTAGTTGTTTAAGCGTAAAACAAGATGAAAGACGCAAGCAGCGAGAGGGGTCTGGGTGCAGACCTGGTGCAGTGCAATCTGAGCTGCATGCTTTTTAATGGGTTCACCTAACCCCACCCCTCACGGTAACGTCACTCGCTCCATTGAGTGCACTGAGTCTGATATTGCATCTCTGAGATATGCAGTCTCAGCCTGCATCATCAAGGCTGCATCCAGGTACTATTGTGAGCAGCAAGTGAACGCTGAGGCCATACTCACACTAGGTACAGTTGCCTCGAACCGGGCCAAAGCACGCTTGTCCCCCCTCCCGTCTCCCCCGACGGCCCGCACTCACACTACAATCAGGCCTGGGCATGCTTACGTCATCGCTGCTGCACTGTTCAGTGAGAAGCGCTCTCTCACTCAGCAGACAGTGGAGATTTCTCTAGTTATATCGTTTCAGTCATTTGATATGTCATCAAATATTTCGCCAAACAGTCCTTAGGGATGCGGGGACGTGCAGTCAGATATTTATATATATATATATATATATCTAGACATCTTTATCTAGATATGATATAGCCAGTCACATTTGTTTCTGTAATAGTTAAACCACAGTGAGTTCATGTATTTAGCATATTATTTTATGGCTATATTCTACAGTAACATGCTATGTCAGTTAGCAGCGGATTATAAATCGACTTTCTTATGAAAATTCCTAATGCCCCCGGGCCCCCCTGATTATTTTTTTAACACATTTCTAAACATAACAGTGTTAATAACTCATCTCTAATAACTGATTTATTTTCTCTTTGCCATGATGACAGTAAGTAATACTTGACAAGACATTTTTAAAGAAACTTCTATACAGCTTAAAGTGACATTTAAAGGCAGGTTAGGGTAATTTGGCAAGTCATTGTATAACGATAGTTTTTTATGCTGATGATCGGAAAAAAATATAGCTTAAAGGGGCTAATTATTTTGACCCTTAAATGGTTTTTAAAAAATGTAAGACTGCTTTTATTCTAGCCTAAATAAAACAAATAAGACTTTCTCCAGAAGAACAAGTATTATCAGACATACTGTGAAAATGTCCTTGCTCTGTTAAACATCATTTTGAAAATATTTAAAATAGGAAAAAATAATTAAAAGGGGGGCAAATAATTCTGACTTCAACTACATTTATTGTCACAGTCGTGTAAATGATCAGTTTAAGCCTTTTTTATGTATATTCAGATCTTATTTTCATTCAACTCCAGCAATAGCTGGATTCCTTCATCCATAATATTTGGGTTTTCCTGGAATATTCTACAACTTTTGTGAGGCATATATGGAATTTCTGCTCAAGTGTGAATGAAACAGGCATTACATGCATTCAAAGTGCTACAATGCCCACATCAACCTATTTTGAGGAAAACTAAAAATCTCCCTCTAAAGAAATTTGAAGTAAACACATTTTTAGCATTTAAATCTTTATTTTTTTGTACTATTTTTGATACAATTGTTTTTTAAAAAAGCCCATTGAATATCAATATTTTGCGAGGTATTGAATTTAGAAATTCCAGTATCTTGACAACACTACACCTCAGTTAATCACTCTGTCCAAATAAACATGTGTGTAGCTTTGTATCACATTGGATAACAACTTGGTCCATAAAAAAAATTATATTTTCAGATATGAAGACATGCAGAAATTTTAATTTTCAAAAAACAAAAAGAAACTGCAAATCAGGAGAGGAGATAGGAGGCTCAAGGGGCATGATATGGCTCATAACAGAATAGTAAATAAGAAGTGGGTAATTTTTAAATTTTTTTCCTTTTTGGTGTTACAAGTCACAAAGCTTCACAATTTATTGTTATAGACTGTCAACTCAAAAACCATTTATTTATCATTAAACTATCTCTAATCCTATTATTAAGATTACAATAGATCAAATTGTGAAACTGGGTTTTTTTTTAGGGGGTGGGGGGCGGGGGGGTCTTTGGGGCTAAGCCCCTTATCCCTTTCGACCCTAGCAACGCCCCTGGCATAGTGTGAGTAGGCCCTGAAACTCTCTGCATTTGATTCTTTGACTCTGTGTTGAAAATACTGTGGAAAAATATCTACATGAAGAGAAATAGATTTGCTTCTAGTCATGTAAACCACAGCGTCAGCGCATTCAGGAATAACAGTTTGTTGGCAAAAGCCGCTAAACGCCACCTGCCAAAAACCGCTATATCCCAAGAACCAATCAGAAGTGCGAATTGGATCACATGTTTTCATTGTAGCAGCGCGCTGATATGCCGGCTTTATTAGGAGACTGATTTATTCAGAGATGATCATTGTTTTTTTTCTAAGATATCAGATCTTAAATGCTGGGATTTTGTAACTGTATGACAGTTCTCCAGAAGCGCTTGAGCTGCTGACTGAAAATGAAGAGTCTGTGTTCATACAGCACCCTATTGGGGAAAAGATGTAAAATAATAACAGTTAACCGGAGGGCTAATAATTCATGCATGCTAATATATTTGCATGCATGTGAACATGTCTCTCTGTGTGTTTGTGTATCAGAGATCCCACGGGATTGTCATGATCTGTGGCAGCGCTCGGGCGGTGAGGCGCGGGACGGCCTGTATGTGATCCGGCCCGGTGGCTCAAGCATCGCGGTGTTCTGCGCCATGGCGGACGGCGGCTGGACGGTGGTGCAGCACATCACGGTCAACAGCAGCGTGGACTTTGACCGCTCCTGGGACGACTATAAACGCGGCTTCGGTTCGCTCACCGGGAACCACTGGCTGGGCAACGAGCACCTGCACCAGCTCACCAGCGGCCCAGAGCGATTCAAACTCGGCATTAAACTGGTGGACGGAGACGCGGTGACCAAAACCGGCGAGTACGACCCGGTGATGGTGGAGGACGAGCGGGCGCAGTACCGGCTGAGGCTCGGGCTGTTCACGGGCACCGCAGCGGATGCGCTCACGGCGGACACTGAGAACTACCTCCACGACAACCAGCGCTTCACCACCAGAGACAGAGACAACGACAACTACTACCAGAACTGTGCCCGGCTAGAGTTCCAGGGCGTGGCGGGCGGCGGCTGGTGGTACGATGCGTGCGCAGGCGCCAACTTGAACCGCAGGAACGTCATCTACTGGCAGAAAGACTGCAATAAAGAGCGCATGTGCAAATACGCCTGGATGATGGTGAAGCCCTCAGAGCAGCTCAAAGTCATCCGCAGCGGAGAGTGTGGCAGAGACGAGCTCTGAGGTGTGAAGTACTACAGTCATCTATACTGGTGTTTTTGAAGCATACTATAGTAAAGTGTTCATTACAGTACTCACTGTTCATGTGTGTTCCATCATACTGTAAAAATACCTAGAGTCAACTTAAAATATACTGTAGTCTAGTTTTGTTTTTACTACAGTAAACTGTGGCGTATTGTAGTATAATATTTCTTATGTCACCATAGCAACCGCAAAATCGCCATGACAAATCAATTACTATGACTGTTGTGTTACCATCGCTGTTGTGTAGAAATCGACAAGTACTATAGTCGTTGTTACTATAGCAACTTTGGAATCACCACAACAGATTAATTACTATAGCCGTTGTGTTACCATAGAAACTGTAGAATCGCCACAAAAGATCAATTACTATTGTGGTTGTGTTGCTATGGTAACTGTAGAATTGCCAGAACAGATCAGTTACTGTAGTTGTTTTTACCATAGCAACTGTAGAATCGCCACAACAGATCAAATACTTTACTTTAGTATGGATCAAAAACATTAGTGTTTACTATATATATATATATATTACTGTTGTATTTTTGTGTAGGTGCTTCTATGACTTTTAAAGGCTGATCTAGCATGCAACAAACACACAAACAAACAAACAAACAAACAAACAAACAAACAAAAATGACTGTTTCTGTCTCAATTATATTAACTATATAAAAGAATTTAATATTATATTATATTATTATTATTATATTAAAAAACAGATCGTTCACCCTTTTGCAGAAATTTGTTCTTATTTTGATCATAAACTCACTTAATTTTAATATATATTTTTTTACAAGCATTTACCTTGAAATGTTTTATAATTAAGTTTTTATTAAGGGAACAAAAGCTTTAAGAAACTATTTGAATTGTTTATGGGTTTTCTCCATAAATGTTTAAGATATATGGGCATTTACAAATGAACATCAGTGGTTTGGCGTTGAGCTGGTTTGCACAGAGAAATATTTTTGTACAATGATCTAGTTGTTTGAGTGTGCTGAAACTTCAATTATATACATTTGTTGAGTTTCCCAGACACCTTTGGGCTGATTTCTGTTGAGAAAAGCTAATGACTTCTCCTCTGAAAGTGAATATTTATTTATTCAGATGCATTGATTCAGTTTGAAAATTTCTCAGGGTTATGCTGTTTTGTTAATATGTAATATTCATAAATGTGGCGTTTAATGATTTCATTTTTTTTTTATTTGTTTTAGTGGGATTCACACTAAGCATTCTCATTAGATGTGCTACTACATTTGATAAAGGGATATATTTGAAATAAATATGGAAAACAAATGCTGTGTATCGTGCATCAGTTTGCATGTGTGTGGCTCATGTGTAATTTGAATATTCTGAACATTTCGTAATTTTTAATTGATTGTAAAGATATAAATGCAGTAATGTTGTGATAAAAATGTTAACACAACATTCAGTTTTAGTTATAATTATAGCAATACAATTAAAAGAAAATGTAAAAAAACTATATGACAATTTTAATGGACTACACGAATTGTTGTTGTGTTACCATAGCAACTGTAGAATCACCACAACAGATCAGTTACTATAGTTCTTCTGTTATTATAGCAACTGTTCAACCACCAAAACAGATCAGTCACTATAGTTGTTGTATTACCATAGCAACTGTAGAATCACCACAACAGATCAGTTACTATAGTTCTTCTGTTATTATAGCAACTGTTCAACCACCAAAACAGATCAGTCACTATAGTTGTTGTATTACCATAGCAACTGTAGAATCACCACAACAGATCAGTTACTATAGTTGTTGTGTTACCATAGCAACTGTAGAATCACCACAACAGATCAGTTACTATAGTTGTTGTGTTACCATAGCAACTGTAGAATCATCACAACAGATCAGTTACTATAGTTGTTGTGTTACCATAGCAACTGTAGAATACCACAAAAGATCAATTATTATAGTTGTTGTGTTACCATAGCAACTGTAGAGTCACCACCTTACCAGATCAGCTGCTATAGTTATTGTGTAACCATAGCAACTGTAGAATCACCACGACAGATTAATTACTATAGTTGTTACCATAGCAACTGTAGAATCACAACAATAGATTAATTTGAGTGTTTTACTATAGTATAATTCCAAACACTAGTATTTTTTCATGTGGACTCACAATGTGTCTGTACAGTATTTGCCCTGAAAAATTATAGTGCAGATATAAATGATTAAGCAATTCAACACATGATGGTCGATTATCTGGATTTAATTTTATTCCATGAACATTTAAAAGTCAGGTTGATTTATACTGAAGTGTTCAGTCCACTCATCAGACTGATCACACACACACACACACACACACACACACACAC
This sequence comes from Danio rerio, assembly GCF_052040795.2. Taxonomy (NCBI): domain Eukaryota; kingdom Metazoa; phylum Chordata; class Actinopteri; order Cypriniformes; family Danionidae; genus Danio; species Danio rerio. The sequence continues at coordinate 757,548 of NC_141037.1, forward strand.
ACACACACACACACACACACACACACACACACACACACACACACACACACACAAACTCAATGCTTTCAGTCTAGGTTTACATTTGTTGAATAAACAGAGTTCGCGGTGTGTTTGTTGGAATTGTTTACGGCACATCGAAACACATTTTCCAAGCACCTATAGAGAAAACACATGGTTTGTTTCCTGAAGAACAGCAGAGCTGGAGACACCAACATGACAGCATGAAATATTGAGAGGCCTTCGATTGAAATCACAGCGTCTAAACCTCCTGCAGACACACACACACTGCGAAATACAGCCTGCTTCTGTCATTTACACTCTAATAATGGCACAGTAAGGCATTTAAAGTGAACAACATTAGCCCTTTAACACTGTCACAAACACGGATAAAACCAGCTCTGAGCATGAACCTGACGAGTGTGTTCTCAACAAGCAGGAAACACCATCAGACAAATCTCACACGAAAAAAATACTACAGTAATTTACAGTAAACCCTAGAGTGTTTTTGAACCAGTAAAGCAGTTCAATTAATCTGTTGCTATGGTAACACTACAACTATAGCAACTGATCTGTTGTGGTGATTCTACAGTTGCTATGGTAACATGACAACTATAGTAATCGATCTGTTGTGATTCTACAGTTGCTATGGTAACACAACTATAGTAATCGATCACTAGTGGTAATTCTACAGTTGCTATGGTAACAACAACTATAGTAATTGATCTGTTGTGGTGATTCTACAGTTGCTATGGTGACAAATATTGTAATACAAACAAATGACCTAGTGCTGTAGTCTTCTATATCTATAGTGTGTATTCCATTACAATGCACCACAGTTAGCTAAAGTATACCCCAGTGTTATTAGAGGTTATCAGTTCACTATTGTTAGTACTACAGTATGCTGGAGCAGTCATTAACAGCTGTAGGTACTTTAATATATACAGTATAATACCCTTTACTATAGTATGGTTCAAAAACACTTGTGTTAACTGTACTTTACTGCAGTATTTGATCAATGCTTTGAAAACACAGCTGCTTTAATGAGATTACGCTCCAAACCAAGGGTTATGACAGAGTTAGAGCTTAGTTAACACAAAGATTCCTGAAATGTAAATATTAAAGGGAGAATCTGATCAGTGCTTTAAATAAAACATGGCCCTGCCTGCAGAAGAAACACATAAGCTGGTTCAATGCCAACATTTCCTCCTGACACATGAGCGGGGCTTTACTGCGGCATCAAGACTTCAGGTGGGGGAGAACAATTCTTACAGTTTTTGCACAGAGAATCTTGCGCAGTAATCTCTGAGTGCTGTGCCTCATGCAGATCTTCACTTCTACACTCCTGGTTGGCCACTTTTGGTGAGGGGTTGTTTTTTGAGTTGTCTTAATCCAGCGTTGGGTCAAATAACCCAATATTGATTTTTTTAATAGTAAATTTAAATGACAGTTTTGAACTCAATGGTTGAGTTTGTTCAAATTTGACTTAATGTTGGTGAACAACATATTTTGGAGTGCACAGAAACCCTCATCCCTACACAGAAACTTAACCCAAAAAGTATTTGAATTCATGGGAGCCCCTATACTCTGAACCATGTTGGGTTTTCTCAACTGAGTGTTGGGTGAAATAAGGACAAACCCAACGCTGAATTTATTTGTTCAATTACATTTTACATTTTTAAACCCAATGTTAGATTTGTCTGTATTTGACACAATGTTAGATTACAACAACCCAGCATATTTTGGAGTGTACTGAACCCCCATCCCATCACAATAACTTAACCCAAAAAGTATTTGAACTGATGGGAATCCCTAATTTTTGTCCATTTAAATATATATATTTTTTGATTTATCCCAAATGGAGGAGTTTGTCTAAATTTGACCCAACATGGATTACAACAACCCACCATATTTTATAACCCAACCTTTTTTAGTGTGCAGACACCACTATCCCGTCACAGAACCATAAACTTAAGCCAAAAACGATTAGAGTCATTGGGAATCCCAGAGCTCAAGAAATGCTGGGTTGTCTTAATCCAATTTTGGGTCAAATATGGACAAACCAAATTTATTTTTTAAAATAAAATGTATATGACACTTTTTAACCCAATGTTTGGATTTGTCCATATTTGACACAACATTGGGTTACAACAACCCAGCATTTTTCAGAGTGAACACAATCTCCCTGACCCCATAAGAGGAACACAAAATCACCAAAAAAAAAAAAAAACTGATGGAACCCCAAGACCAGCCAGCAGTCCTGCCGAAACACTGTTTTTTTTTCTGCATGTCCCACTAAATTTCACAAACCAGGCTCATTCTGAAAACGACGTTTCTGGAGACCATGAATTATGTAGCCTTTTAGTGCCTACCGGCTGACCGCTTACCCCCGTGTGGAGGGCTTTCCTGCTGCAATCAGTTTGTCCGGTTAGCTCGTTGTGTACATTGGCGGACTTGAGACGCAGTGAGGAGCTGAACATGATGACTGTGTTCGAGTCCAGGGAAGAACAATTCCAGAAATCAGGTTAGACAAAAACATAATCCAAAAAATAAAGGTTCAAGCCTTGGCTGGGTCAGTTGGCATTTCTGTGTGGAGTTTGCATGTTCTCTCCGGGTTCACGTGGATTTCCTCTGGGTGCTAAAATTTCATCCAAGGATATGTGGTACAGGTGAATTCGGTATGCTAAAATTGACAGTTGTGTACGAATGTGTGGGTATGGATGTTTCCCAGTGATGGGTTGCAGCTGGAAGGGCATCCGCTGCATAAAAACATATGCTTGATAAGTTAGCTGTTAGATGCATGTTAATAGTGTAAACCCTTACACTATTAACATGCAAAGTTGTCTTAACCCAGTTTTGGGCCAAATATGGACAAACCTAATAGTTACTACTGGCGCAGTAGGTGGTGCTGTCGCCTCACAGCAAGAAGGTCACTGGTTCGAGCCTTGGCTGGTCTAGTTGGGGATTTTTGTGTGGAGTTTGCATGTTCTCCCTGTGTTTGCGTGGGTTTCCTCCGGGTGCTCCGGTTTCCCCCACAGTCCAAAGACGTGGTACAGGTGAATTGGGTAGGCTAAATTGTCCGTAGTGTATGTGTGTGTGTGTGTGTGTGTGTGTGTGTGTGAATGAGTGTGTGTGGATGTTTCCCAGAGATGAGTTGCGGCTCGAAGGGCATACGCTGTGTAAAAATGTGCTGGATAAGAGGGCAGTTAATTCCGCTGTGGCGACCCCGGATTAATAAAGGGATTAAGCCGACAAGAAAATGAATGAATGACACTTTTCAACCCAATGATTGGATTTGTCCATATTTGACACAATGTTGGGTTACAACAACACAGGGGTGGAGCGGGGGTGTTGGGGTCAGGTGACTTCTAGGGCTTCAGCCTTGAATGTTTTTTCAAAAGCCCAAAATCAGGGGTGTCCAAACTCTGTGTATGAGGGTCGGTGTCCTGCATATTTAAGTTCAAACCCTAATTAAACACACCAGAACCAGCTAATCAATACTTGTTGAAGCAAGTTGGAGGTAAGCTATGCAGGACACCGACCCTCCAGGATGGAGTTTGGACATCCCTGCCCTAAATCTTATGGGTTTGTTTAGTTTTGCCAAAATGTAGGTTTTAATCAATCAATCAATCAATCAATCAATCAATCAATCAATCAATCAATCAATCATTCATTCATTCATTCATTCATTCATCTTCTGCTGCTTTTCCGGGGCCGGGTCGCTGGGACAAGAATCTTAGGAGAGAACCCCAGACTTCTCACTCCCCAGACACTTCCTCCAGCTCCTCCGGGGGGATCCTGAGGTGTTCCCAGGCCAGCCGAGAAACATAGTCCCACCAGCGTGTCCTGAGTATACCCCGAGGCCTCCTCCCAGTGGGACATGCCTGGAACACCTCCCTAGGTAGGCGTCCAGCAGGCATCCAAAACAGATGCCCGAGCCACCTCAGCTGACTTCTCTCGATGTGGAGGAGCAGCGGCTCAACTCCTAGCTCCTCCTGGGTGTCAGAGTTCCTCACCCTATTCATAAGAGTGTGCCCTGCCACCCTTCGAAGGAAACTCATTTCGGCCGCTTGTATCAGAGATCTTGTCCTTTCGGTCATGACCCAAAGCTCATGAACACAGTGAGAGTAGGAACGTAGACTGACCGGTAAATCAAGAGCCTTGTCATTGGCTCAGCTCCTTCTTCACCACAACGGACTGGTACAGCAACCGCATTACTGCTGCCACTGCACCAATCCGCCTGTCAATCTCACGCTCCATCCTTCCCTCACACCTGAACTAAACCCCGAGATACTTAAACTCCTCCACCTGGGGTAAGGACTTTCCTCCAACCTGGAGATGGCAAGCCACCTTTTTCCAGTGGAGCACCATGGCCTCGAACTCGGAGGTGCTGATTCTCATCCCACATCACATGCAAAAACATTTAAATTGGATCAGCATTGCTTTTCCACAGAATCAATAAAATAATATCAGGGGGGTTTTCTCGATCTCTATTTTAAATTTATTTACGAGTTTTTAGCCGAGACAGTTCCATTGTGGTAAGTGCTTTCTCTTTGAAAGTGAGCCTACATCACGCACCGTGGTTCTGCATATCCACGCCTCCTGTCAATCCCTCAGCGTGGGATTCGTGACACTCGATGACACTCGTCTCATCACCACACCACAATTGTACTTTGTTTTTGTTTGTTAGTGACAAACTAAATTTGGGCTAAGCCCCAGATTCATAACCTCCAGCCCTGCCCCTGCAACAACCCAACATTTTTCAGAGTGTACACAAACCCCTAATCCCACCAAAGAAACAGAAAGTCAACCCCAAAAGCACTCTGAACTGATGGAAATCCTACGGCCAACTATCAGTCCTGTGAAAACACCCTTTTTGTCCCACTCAACAGCAGTCTGAATGTACAAAACCTGCTGCTGACAGTGAAGCTCGTCCTCCTGTGGTTAAAAAGTCTGGCTGCAGACTCGAATCCCTGATAATCCTGGCCAGTCACTCAGAGCAGGGTTTGCTGGTCCCTCATGTGAGTTTGCTGCCCACGGCCGGGTTCTGCCCACACCAATACAGCTTCTCCTCCGCCCGCTGCTTCCTCCACTGGCACAGCAGCAGCATGCGGAAGGTCTTCTGGAAGGTTTTGTTGCAGAGCGCGTAGCACATGGGGTTGACGGTGCTGTTGACATAGCACAGCCAGTAACCCAGATGCCAGAGCGAGAGCGGGATGCAGTCGGAGCAGAAGGTGGAGATCAGCACCATGATGTTGTACGGCGTCCAGGTGAGGATGAAGGCCAGCAGGATGGCGCTCAGAGTCTGCGCCGCCTTCTTCTCCTTGATCAGCACCATCCGTTTACGCTTCGTGATCTGGCATTTCAGCGTACCGTCGATTGGTTTCGAAGATGACGATGAGGAAGGGGCGTTCACAGATTCGGCCGACGAGAAAGACGAGGCTCCAGGTTTTGCGTCCCCGTTAGTGTTCTTTAGCGGACTGACATCTTTCGGTTTGAATTTATACGAAACACACTTCTTGGTCTTCGTAGGACTTGCTTTGACTGGAGTTGGGAAGAAGTTCTCTTCCTCGTAGCTTTCGCTCTTGTTCTCCTGATGTCTGCAAGACTCCTGGAAGTTCCCAGAGCGATCTTCCTCCTCGGAGGAGGCGTAGCTGTTAAAGTTGGTCAACTGATCATCCAGAGTTTTAGCAGCATTGGTGTGACTTAAAGCTTGGGTTCTTGATGTATTGCTAACATGTTTGCAGCCGAAACAAGACCGTATCTTTTGAGGCTGAGCGTCTCCGCTGGAATTTGTTGACGAGTTGATGCCTTGAAGTTCGGCAAGATCTTTAGTGCGTCTTTCGGTCTCCTTGTATATCCGACAGTAAAGAATAGTCATGACGGATACAGGAAAATAAAACGCGGCTATCGCCGTCCCGAAGGTGATCACAGGCTCGGAGAAAAACTGAATCTGGCACTGTCTTTCAGGAACGGTTCTTTTACCAACAAAATACTGCCAGCACAAAATCGGAGGAGCCCACAAGATAAAAGAAACAAGCCAAGCCAAACCAATCATAATCCCCGCTCTCTTCGGCGTCCGTTTGGCTCGGTATGTCAGAGGTCTCGTAATCGAGAAGTATCGGTCAAAGCTAATAACTAAAAGGTTCATAACTGATGCATTGCTCGCCACGTAATCCAAAGCCAACCACAGATCGCAGGCCAGACTCCCGAGCGCCCAGTAGCCCATGAGGATGTAGGAGGTGTACAGATTCATGGAGAAAACGCCGATGATCAGGTCAGCGAAGGCCAGACTCAGCAGATAATAATTGTTGACCGTCTTCAGCTGGCTGTTGACCTTGAAGGACAGCATGACCAGGATGTTTCCGATGATGGTGATGAAGCTGACGATGGCGGAGACGGTGGCGATGGCGATCACCTCCCACAGGCTGTGCGTGACCAGCTGGACGTCCGTGATGTTGGCGCGGAGGGTCAAGTTCTCCACACCCATAGTGATGCCCGTGGGTCGGTTCACAATTCGGTCAGCACGTCCATTTCCTGGAGACACACAAGAACAGACGTCAGAGCAGCGCAGAGTAGGACAGCTCTTTCATCAGCTCTAGATGGTGCAGTATGGACATTTTTGACTCTTCTAAAGATGAAAATTACCATATTGTGTTTACAGATACTTAGGAAACATGCCAAGTAAACATTAACAATGCTAAAGTCAGTTATACTCCTTTAAAAATGCCTAATTCCGCCTACTGATTGATTACCCAATTATATTTCAGCTCCCAGGGTTGCCAGATGGTGGAGAATGCAGCGTATTTCATTTCAGTTATGAAGACTCTCAACAAATGCATCTGAAATACATCCTCTGGAGGACAGCAGCAGCCTCCGAAATGAGATGCAGATTCAAAGTTATACACATGAGGTGGTTAAATTATGAAAATGTAAATATTAGCTGAGCAGCTCACAATGTAAGGCTTGATCATTAGGCATGCGCACTCCTGTTTGTCACATCAATCTGGCAACTGGCATTTGTGTCAAGTGGTATTGAGAGGGGCCAGTTGAATAAAACACTCTCCAATATTGATTTTGGACTGCAATACCTAGTTCAACCACTAGATTGTCAATTTATACATTCTGCACCTTTAAAGGGATAGTTCATCTGATAATTCACAGGTGTCAAACTCAGTTCCAAAAGGGCTGCAGCTCTGCACAGTTTAGTTCCAACCCTAATTAAACACACCTGATCAAACTAATTGAGTCCTTCAGGCTTGTTTGAAACCTACAGGTAAGTGTGTTGGAGCAGGGTCGGAACTAAACTGTGCAGGACTTCGGCCCTCCAGGAATTGAGTTTGACACCCCTGCGATAATTATACAGATTTCATCATTATTTAATCTCTCGCATGTTGTCTTAAACATTCATGAGTTTCTTTGTTCTGTTAACACATTCATTCATTTTCTTTTCAGCTTAGTCCCTTTATTAATCCGGGGTCGCCACAGCGGAATGAACCGCCAACTTATCCAGCAAATGTTTTACACAGCGGATGCCCTTCCAGCTGCAACCTATAACTGGGAAACATCCATACACATTCACACACACATACACCACAGACAATTTTAGCATACCCAATTCACCTGTACCACAACCTTGGACTTGTGGGGGAAACTGAAACACCCGGAGGAAACCCACGCGAACAAGAGAAGAACATGTGAACACAAAAACGCCAACTGACCCAGCCGAGGCTCGATTCAGTGACCTTCTTGCTGTGAGGTGAACGTGCCACCCACTGCGACTTTGCGCAGACATTCTGAATAATGTTAGTTGTGTCACCCATTGACTTTACTATAGTATTGGAGTAAATGGGTGACAACATTCTTCAAAATATCTTCTGTTGTGTTCAACAGAACAAAGAAACTCAAGTACGTTTTAGAAATAGTATTTATTGAGTAAATGATGACGAATTTTTATGTTTGGGTGAACTCTCCCTTTAGTAGAATTGTTGTCAATGTTAACGATGAAAGAAGATGAATTAATTAAAATGAAATACAACTTGAGTTAAATAAAAAACTGAACTTTTTAGAAAACTAAAAATGAACACAAAAATAAAACTAAATAAATGCTGTATAATACATCACTGTGGATAATAATGAATAAATAAAAAGCAAACATATGGACTACAGATGACATCAAAATTATTCATCCTCCTGTGAAATTGTCATTATTTGTCAAATATTTCTCACGTGCTGTTTAAATTTTGTTTCTTATTATATTTTTCTTCTAAAGAAAGTCTTATTTTTTAAAGCTGGCTGGATATTAGTATTGAATCCTTCATTTATTTATTATTGATTCCATAATATGCATCATAAATAACAAAAACTAAAAAACACATGGGAGCAGAAATCATAAAATCAGAGCTATTATACTTAGTTTTACAAGCTTATATAATCTTAGTATTTAATTGAATGTTAATGCATAATCCCTTTGAAATAAACAATAAATAAACCACAAAATAAATATGTCCCAGTGTAAAGAGATTGAATATCCTCTAGAGGGCAGAAGTGAGATTCATTCAACAACCAAATCCTGACTGCCAACACATCCTTACTGAAATAAAGACACATCAGCAGCAAACTCATAAAGCATCTACTAGAATATCATAAAGACTGCATGAATTCATAATGTACTGCAGTTTATGAGCTTATAGCGAGAATACATATGAAGATGCATCATCTGCCACTGGTTAAAGATTTGGCACACTACATTGCACTGGAAAAAACAACCTACACTCTCAGAAACACCTTACACGAGCGGTCACTGGGGTGGGAGCTTTTCAAAAGGTACAAATTTGTACTTAAATAGTCCATATTAATACCTCAAGGGTACATATTAGTACCTAAAAAGTACAAAAGTGTTCCTCTTAAAATTTTTAGGTACTAATATATACTTTTGAGGTATCAATATGGACTCTTCAAGGACAAATGTGTCCCTTTTGAAAAGGTACCACCCGAGTGACAGCTCGTGCAGCTTTATTTCTGAGAGTGTACAGTATATACAGTACAAACTAAAGGACTACCATACAATTTTAGATCTGCTTATGCAGTTTCTGGAAAAAAAACCAAACATCGGCACAAGCAAATAAATACCTCTACTGGTTGCTATGTGTGTGTATTTTGTATGTGGAAATGTTATGTCTGGCTTTGCCCATCTTAAAGTGTTGCAGAGTTAAAAAGGTTCATTCATTCATAACTAGAAGTCACCCGACCCCAACACCCCCGCTCCACCCCTAAGCTGCTGTAACCCAACATTGTGTCAAATATGGACAAATCCAATCATTGGGTTTAAAAGTGTCATTCATTCATTTTCTTTTCGGCTTTGTTCCTTTATTAATCAGTGGTCGCCACAGCGGAATGAACCGCCAACTTATCCAGCATATGTTTTATGCAGCGGATGCCCTTCCAGCTGCAACCCATCTCTGGGAAACATCCACACACACTCTTCACACTCATACACAACAGACAATTTAGTTGACCCAATTCACCTGTACCGCATGTGTTTGGACTGTGGGGGAAACCCGAGCACCCGGAGGAAACCCACGCAAATGCGGAGAGAACATGCAAACTCCACACAGAAACGCCAACTAACCCAGCCGAGGCTTGAACCTTAAAAAGGTTTTCAGAAATTATAACTGTATGTTAACTTTCTTCTGCCTTTCTACAATAAACTAGTTTACACCAAGGTTGTATTAGTTAATGCATTGGTAAACAGTGGAACAACACCTTTGTCCAGCATTAATCTTTGTTAAACTAAACATACTAATGTGCTAATTAATACATTAACATGAACTAATGGTGAACAATGACCTCATTCAGCATCATTTCATCTGTAATACTGTTTATTCATGTCTCTTTACATCATCAGCCTAATTTTTTCATTCACTCATACACTAATGCATGTGTTCACGGATAGGTTACATCAACGAGCAACACATTTATTCAGTCCTCAAACATGAACATCATCCTCCGGTTTCTCCTTTAACTCTCTGAAACATGTTTTTTATGTTTGCTTTGTCTTTATTTACATGGTTTATCATTTACAAAGTGTTTGTTAATGAAATTAGAATCCTTATTGTAAAGTATACACTACTCCAACATTGTCAAATATGTATAACTAACATTTCTTGAGAAAAATATGCATTTTATAAATAATTTTTCATGCATCAACTGATTAAACACATATCAAAATAATAATATGAAGAGCATGCACAGTGTAGTTACACAATCTACCAGAAGGGGAGCCAAACAGACCATCATAACCAGAGCAGAGCATCAAAGTTAAGCAATAACCCCCTAAAAGTGTGTATCCTGAACTCAACTCCTCATTGCTGTACACGTGTTGTAGTCGCGAGTGTGTTTCTGCACACGTGAACAGGCTGATGGACACACACGTATGATCTGTCTATGGCTTTCAGTTTCCACGGTGACGGACGACTGATTTCTTTTGAATGATAAACCAACATCATCTGCCGACACAAAGCAAACAGACACTGAAGGACGAGTGACTGTGTGTGTGTGTGTGTGTGTGTGTGTGTGCTCTGGATGAGTTTAACGTCACACACTCCTGTCACAAACATGAGACAAAGGAGCCTGTGTTGGTTTTTTGTGGCAAAATTTTACATCCATAAATGTCCATTTTCAAAGAAACACCCTCACTTTTTTATTTTCAGAAAGGACTTTGGTTTATATGTGAGCTCTTTAAAAGATTCTAACAATTACGATGCATGTAAAACGCTTTCTTGGTGTTAATAATTTAAACTTGTTTAATTTGCTGGAGTTTTGTTTACGTAACCCTCTTTGTCTCCTTGTTCATGTTGTATCTTTGTAATGTCCTTTCAAGCATAATAAATAAACAGAAAAAAATGGAAAGAAAAAGGAGCCTGTGTGTCAGTCTGAATCAATCAAATCACAGATAGAAATACTGTCATTTGTAATCATTTGTATATGCCTTGTGGTATTGCGTAAGTATTTGTAATTAGAATGAACTACTATTTAATGAATGTGTAAAAAAAGTAAGAGTTGATTACATGATTCTGTATTAGGAAACTGATCACAGTTCATTGATTCTTGAATATCTATGTTTAGAATTCTAAAATACATGGCTCTGTGACACGCAGAGCGGCTCTTCTGGTGTGCGACCTGCAGGCAAGTTTGTTATACTATTTCCAATGGAGAGACGCACACGAGGCAACACATTTGCACTTTTCCAGCTGCGCCTAGTTAAGATCACAGGCAGGAGCTTTTGTGAACGTGAGAAATGCAAACGGCTGAAGTTTAATGTGGACGCAATGAAAAGTACACATGTTTGCAAACCTACCTAAAGGCACAAGCAATTATTCCGATTAGAACTTGAACTTATATACCTTTTCAAATATATAATTTCTGACTTGTACTGTTGGATTGATCATCACTGGTCATATACTTCGTCTTGCTTTCACTTATCTCAAGTCCCATTTTCTAGGGCCAATGTAGTTGATCAGTTCCCCTATAGCGCATGTGTTTGGACTGTGGGGGAAACCGGAGCACCCGGGAGAAACCCACGCCAATGCAGGGAGAACAAGCAAACTCCACAAAGAAAAACACCAACTGACCCAGCCGGGACTCGAACCGGTGACTTTCTTTCTGCAAGGCCACAGTGCTCACCACTGAGCCACCGTGCTGATTTTCCAGGTTTAGTTTTGTTTAGCTGAGAATGTCACACAGATGATGTTCTCCAGCTCTCTCAAACTGACCCTTTCAGGCTTTGATCCTGATTGTGGTGTTTTAAATGCAAATGAGATTGTGCTCTTTTCAGAAGAGGGCGGAGCTACAGACGGCTTTGCGTCCGATGTAAATCAGATGTAAGCAGTGTGTGTGTTGTGAGTGCTGGTCAGGTGTGTGTGCGTGTTTAAGTGTGAGTGTGTGTTCATGCTTCTGTCAGTCTATGTCGCTCCTGTCTCTGTTCATCATCACCTCCACATCTATAATCCTCTTAGTCTATGCTGACATCATCTTCAGCAGCTCAAACACTCTAATGGCTAATGGACAGACGGCTGCTTCTCACTCAGGCCTGCTGGACATGCTAATGAGATGGGCACTAGTGGGCGGGGCTTTCCCCCTCTGATGACACATACAAAGTGAGAATGCCAATCAAAGTGTTTCTGCAGAGTCTGACTATAAACAAACACAACTCATTCATCTGCAGCATTAGAGGCTGCTGGAGATACTCACACACTGCTCACACACACACTACTGGGTTGGTCCCCTTTTAAGACCCGTTTCCTGAAAGATTTATAAAACAGAAGAAGAACAAGAACAAATCAGCCAGAAGGATGAGAAAATAGTTTGGATTGTTTGCAGTTTAGTTTGAGAGGTTTAGTAGTGGACTCGAGGCTTGAAGCGATTTCAACAGAATAATCGCTCATTGACACTAATTATATTCATCATGTGCTTAAAGATCTGCAGAATCACTTTATTATTCAGTCCATCCAGTCCATGATGCAGAACAAGTCACTTAGATGTGTTTCTTTCCACCTATTTTTATGCGCATTTTGGATTATCATGCATTCAATAATTGTCCTTCGCCGTAAATCCTTATATGTCAGTGGTCACCACAGCGGAACCACTAAATGTTGGTGTGCAGATATAAATGTGTGTGTGTGAGGGTCTTTGTGTCATTAATGTTGGTGTGCAGATATAAACGTGTGTGTGAGGGTCTTTGTGTCAGTAATGTTGGTCTGCAGATATAAATGTGTGTGTGAGGGTCTTTGTGTCATTAATGTTGGTGTGCAGATATAAACGTGTGTGTGAGGGTCTTTGTGTCATTAATGTTGGTCTGCAGATATAAGTGAGTGTGTGAGGGTCTTTGTGTCATTAATGTTGGTCTGCAGATATAAATGTATGTGTGAGGGTCTTTGCGTCATTAATGTTGGTCTGCAGATATAAATGTGCGTGTGAGGGTCTTTGTGTTATTAATGTTGGTCTGCAGATATAAATGTGTGTGTGTGAGGGTCTTTGTGTTATTAATGTTGGTCTGCAGATATAAATGTGTGTGTGAGGGTCTTTGTGTCATTAATGTTGGTCTGCAGGTATAAATGTGTGTGTGAGGGTCTTTGTGTCATTAATGTTGGTCTGCAGGTATAAATGTGTGTGTGAGGGTCTTTGTGTCATTAATGTTGGTCTGCAGGTATAAATGTGTGTGTGAGGGTCTTTGTGTCATTAATGTTGGTCTGCAGATATAAATGTGTGTGTGAGGGTCTTTGTGTCAGTAATGTTGGTCTGCAGATATAAATGTGTGTGTGAGGGTCTTTGTGTCAGTAATGTTGGTCTGCAGATATAAATGTGTGTGTGAGGGTCTTTGTGTCATTAATGTTGGTCTGCAGGTATAAATGTGTGTGTGAGGGTCTTTTTGTCATTAATGTTGGTCTGCAGGTATAAATGTGTGTGTGAGGGTCTTTGTGTCATTAATGTTGGTCTGCAGATATAAATGTGTGTGTGTGAGGGACTTTGTGTCAGTAATGTTGGTCTGCAGATATAAATGTGTGTGTGAGGGTCTTTGTGTCAGTAATGTTGGTCTGCAGATATAAATGTGTGTGTGAGGGACTTTGTGTCAGTAATGTTGGTCTGCAGATATAAATGTGTGTGTGAGGGACTTTGTGTCAGTAATGTTGGTCTGCAGATATAAATGTGTGTGTGAGGGTCTTTGTGTCATTAATGTTGGTCTGCAGATATAAATGTGTGTGTGAGGGACTTTGTGTCAGTAATGTTGGTCTGCAGATATAAATGTGTGTGTGAGGGTCTTTGTGTCATTAATGTTGGTCTGCAGATATAAATGTGTGTGTGAGGGTCTTTGTGTCAGTAATGTTGGTCTGCAGATATAAATGTGTGTGTGAGGGACTTTGTGTCAGTAATGTTGGTCTGCAGATATAAATGTGTGTGTGAGGGTCTTTGTGTCAGTAATGTTGGTCTGCAGATATAAATGTGTGTGTGAGGGTCTTTGTGTCAGTAATGTTGGTCTGCAGATATAAATGTGTGTGTGAGGGTCTTTGTGTTATTAATGTTTGTCTGCAGATATAAATGTGTGTGTGAGGGTATTTGCGTCGTCATTGTTGCTCTGCAGATATAAATGTGTGTGAGGGTCTTTGTGTCAGTAATGTTGGTGTGCAGATATAAATGTGTGTGTGAGGGTCTTTGTGTCAGTAATGTTGCTCTGCAGATATAAATGTGTGTGTGAGGGTCTTTGTGCAACAGTGCAGCAAACTCCACTTCACTCAGTGATATCTGTGCAGGAGCTGAGGAGGTGATGCTCTTCTGTTCCTTATTGACTATGAATCCTGCTGTATTTACGAGTGTCTCATGCCATATTCCAGTTTTGCGCATAAATATAATTTGCATCTTTGGATGGAAACACAGCTTTTGGCTTTATCTGCTTTGAAGTGTTCCTGAAGAATCTGATATATTTATTAATTAATTTATTTTGTTTGTCCTCGAGATGTTTTTTTCTGAAGGCGGTGGTACTGTATGTGGTGGGCAGATTTGTGAGGAAGCAGATGAATAAATGATGACTGTATACTGATGAACCATCTGATCTCACTGTCACAGACACATTCATATTGATCAGCTAAAGAGAAAAAATTATAAATTCAGCATCAAAAAAGTCCTGTTTGATCAGGGCACTCAAATATGAGCAAACAGATAGGATTATGGACATTAATTAAACAAAAATATTATCTGCTCATACGTCCAACCCAGGCTCATTCTGAAAACGTGGTCACGTGGACGTTTCTGGAGACTGCAAATTATTTAGCTGAAGGTATGTATGGCTGCGTTTCATTTATTTAAGCAAACGCTAGGGGGCGATATGATGAAGTTCCTTTTGGCGCTTACCAGCTGACCAGCTGAGGGCTTTCCTGCTGCAACCAGTTTGTCAAGATAGCTCGTTGTGTACGTCGGCGAACTTAAAACGCAGCGAGGAGCTGACCAAGACAACGACGACCGGGTTTGAGTCCAGGGAAGAGCGGTTCAGAAATCAGGTAAGACAAAAACAGAATCCAAAAAATAAAGTGAACGCGTGAACAGCAGGGTGAGAATGTGGACAAATCTGAAATCCTTGTATAAATCAGACAAGGGCTTTTCTTTTTCTGGACGGCTTTTGTAAACCGTCGGCTGGGTTTAGGGAAGTAAGCGGGTGGGCGGGTCGATCATAAAATTGGTAGGGTTTAGGGAAGGAGGAGGATGGGTCCGCTTGCATGGTCAATCATTCAGTCAGTCAGACAGACGGTCATTCGACAGCGGCCTCCGGTGGGTTTACGTGAGAACTGCGCGGGTGCGAACGGCACTCGCGAGAGACATTTGAGATGCAAAAAAGCGCACAAAGAGGCCTCTCGTGGATTCACTACATCTGCAAAAATATGTACCTCCCGGGACATATTTCGCGGTCTCCAGAAACGTCCACAGGACTACGCTTTCAGAATGAGGCCGTTGCATACTTCAGTTTCTCATCAAATCTTCTGACTAATCAAATGCTCTCTAGTCTTTATTATGCCCGCCCCCTTCTTCTCATTGGCTGTTCATTTGATACGCCTGAGCTCAACCACTCTCACTGGCAGAACACCAAACATTTGGCTGTATTTCATAAAGGGGAGGAGCTACTGTATGCCCCGCCCTCTCTTCATGTTTCAGTTGAGATTACGTCAAACACTGAATAAAAAGCACATTTCAGAGCGCCTCACAGGATCTTCACAGCAGAAGAACAGAGGCGAGTGAGCTGTGAGGTCAGGATGACTCTTTGGTCCTCCAACAGTGTAAGAGCAGAATCTGATGCATTAATAATGAAGGCCAGAGCTGCTGACCGACACACTCGCCACCGCACAGCGGAGACCTGTCTGTCACATTCCAGTGTGTGCGTGTGTGTGTGTGTGCAGGTCTCAAGTCACATTCCATTGTGTGTGTGTGTGTGTGTGTGTGTGTGTCGTTGTTTCCTGTCTGTCTAGGTCACACGTCACATTCCATTGTGTGTGTGTGTGTGTGTGTGTGTGTGTGTGTGTCCTGCCTGTGCAGCTCTCAAGTCAATTTACACTATTCTAGTTCAGTATGTGTGTGTGTGTGTGTGTATATGTATGAGTGTGTGACAATGTGTATGTGTACTGTATGTCTCAAGTCACATTTCAGTGTGTGTGTTTGTGTGTACAGTGGGTACGGAAAGTATTCAGACCCCCTTTATCAGGGCCGGAGTGGGACTCATTTTCAGCCCTGGAGTTTCAAGCCTTAAACCGGCCCACCTCAGTTCACGACTGACTATGTTAAAATGCTTGCACCTGTATTGACCATTGCTTGCCTGACCACTGATTAAACCTGCAGGTGGAACCCATCTCTGTTGTTTGTGTCACTTCCCCGTGGTTACATTATGTCAGATGTATTACAGTTTTTTACAATGGCTATGACACTTTTTTCAATACATTTAACAAGTTTGCTAAACTTTTAACGCAGCAACACACCTAAAACACACAATTGGCAAAACAGTTAATTTTATGCTCAAAATCACACATTGTAAACTAAACCTCTAAACTACTTTTCAAAATACAATAATAAACGAACACACTACACCATGTCTAACAAAACACTGCAATCATGTTTCAAAATGAAATTATTATTCAAAACACAAACACATGTTCTCTTCCAACAGAAACATTCAGTCAATCAGAACACACTGACAATAAAAACACTATCATCAGCTGACATTACAGAAACTGCATTAGTTTATGTGTCAGCTCTGCCCTTATATTTGAAGTCTCGTTACAGTTTTGTTTTGTTGGGTTAAGTAAATGCATGCATTTTCTTTCGTTTACGGCAAAAATTCTATACAAAACGAAGAAAAAAAATTGCTTTATAAAATTGACAGTTTATGTAAACAAAAATACAGACACAGAATTTCTGCAGGACAGACCTTTTTTGCAGAAGGACATCACTGCGAACAGAAAAAGCACCACAATTATAATAAAATAACAAAGTAATCTTCTATACTGCCCTGTCTTTTGCCACATGTTCTCATCCACACTATACTTGATATCTTCTGTGGCCCGGCACAGTAACTGCGGCCCTTTGGCCTATTATGTTTTTCTTACGGCGACATCCCCAGCCTTGTCAACATTGAAAATTTCATGTGGTACTTGATTGGCCTCTAACTTCATGACTCTCTAAAAGTAATTAGACACAGTGTATGCAAATGCTGTACTGTATATGTACTGTATGTACTAATGAACTCCAGGTTTAAAGAGTAGTTTACTGCAAAACACACTGTGTATAGTACAGTAATGACTGTAATGCATAATCTTACATGGACGTATTGGTGACAGAGTTCTTTGATGTTCCTTTCAAAAACCTCAAGCGTCCTCTATTAGAACATATGATCATGTGATTGGAAAAACCAAAACAAGACATGAGTGTGCTTTCTAGATGGGAATCAGCTGTCATATATATATATATATTTTTTTTTTTTCAGTTGCCAATGAGAAATAGCATATTGCGGTTATATACAGTAAATAAATAAAGAAATATATATATATATATATATATATATATATATATATATATATATATACACACATTTATTTATTTATATAACCGCAATATGATGTTTCTCATTGGCAATTGAATAAAACACAGGGAATATATTTGTGTTTCAATTCACAATTAGAACAGCTGTTCACTTTGACTTTATCCTATATAATTTCTGTTTAGAACATGGTGTTATCTGTTCTGACATACTGTGTTAAAGCATTTGTAAATTTGACTGTAAAATTACATTGTTTTGTTCTTGGTTGTGCTTGTGTGTAAAAGAAGTTAAAGCATTTTAAATTTGTGTTAACTGGATGCATTTTGTGTCAAAGCAACAAGAAATGTGTTAATTGTATAGCCCACGAAGACGGATGTTGTGCTAACTGTGTTAAGAGTTTAGGAAACTTGTTAAATGTATTGAGAAAAGTGTCATAGCAATTGTAAAAAAACTGTAATGTAGTCAATCATCTAATCTTCATTGAGCAGGTGTAATATTCATTAATATTCATTATTCGAATTCTTTTACTCTCTAAGGGGCGAATGATAGTTACGTCATCATTAACCTGCAGATTGCATTTTGCTCAAGGGGCTGCGAGAAAATAAATTAAACGAGCAGAGCTGCGGCAAAATAATGAATAAAAACAGTGAGGCTATGGTCAAATAAATAAATGAATAAATAAATAAAAACTGCTGAGAGGGCAATCAGCTACGGACACTGGCCTTTGTGGCCAAAATAAACGGACCGGCCCACCGGGAATTCTCCCGGTCCTCCTGATTAGCCAATCTGGGCCTGCCCTGTATTATATTGCAGCCGTTTGCTCAAATCATTGAAGTACGTTGCTTTCCTCACTGATGTCCACACAGCAGCTCATACTGACAGATGAACACAGAACTGTTGACATCTCTGCAAATTTATCAAAAAGAAAAGCTGAATTATCACACAGTGCTCGGTGTTCAGAGCCTTCGCTCAGTGTTTAGCTGAAGCACCTCTTGATCTAATACAGCTGTGAGTCTTTTGGGATTGGGGATCCTCTGCCGTTCCTCCTTGCAGATCCTCTCCAGTTCTGTCAGGTTGGATGGAAAACGTTGATGGACAGCCATTTTTAGGACTCTCCAGAGATGCTCAACTAGGTTTAAATCAGGGCGCTAGTTGGGCCATTCAAGAACAGTCACAGAGTTGTGGACATCAATGAGGAAAAAACAGTGAACTTACATGATTTTAGTAAACGGCTGCAATAAACAGAGTGACGATTTTAAGAGGGTCTGAACACGTTCTGTACCCACAGTATATGTGTGTGCGCATGTGTGTATGTACTGTATATGTCTCAAATCACATTCCAGTAAGTAGGATTATAAGTGTGTGTGTATTACTGTGATGAATGTGTGTGTGTGTGTGTGTGTGTGTGTGTGTGTGTGTGTGTGTGTGTGGTGTGTGTGTGTGTGTGCGTTTTCTGTCTGTGCAGATGTCAAGTCACATTTGTGTGTGTGAAAGTGTGTGTTTGTGTGTGTCTGAGTAAGTGGGTGTGTTTGTGTGTGTGTGTGTGAAAGTGTGTGTGTGTGTCTGAGTAAGTGGGTGTGTTTGTGTGTGTGTGCGCATGAGACAGAGAGAGTGAGAGTGAGAGAGAAAGAGAGAGAGTGTGTGTGTGATGTTCTGACCCGTGTCTAATGTTCCTGCAGTTCTGCTGCGACGGACAAACTTCCTCCAGCGCTGCAGTTTGTGTTCAAGTCTCAGGTGAAGCTGCGGATCCTCACACTCATTTATCTTTTAGTACAGTCCCTGTACACACACACACACACACGCGCACACACGCACACACACACTTTGCAAACATCACGCTCTTCTGCAGCATTTACCTCTTGTTCTTCAGAATACATTTCTAAACTTTATCTGAAAAACTTGCCATTAGAGTTAAGAAGATTTGTCAACTTCACAGGGAGTTTTACACTCACCGGCCACTTTATTAGGTACACCTCACTAGTACCGGGTTGGACCCCTTTTGCCTTCAGAACTGCCTTAATCCTTGGTGGCAGATATTCAACAAGCATTCAATGAGATTTTGCTCCATATTGTCATGATAGCATCACACAGTTGCTGCAGATTTGTCGGCTGCACATCCATGATGCCAATCTCCCGTTCCACCACATCCCAAAGCTGCTCTATTGGATTGAGCTCTGGTGACTGTGGAGGCCATTTGAGTACAGTGAACTCATCGTCATGTTCAAGAAACCAGTCTGAGATGATTGAGCTTTATGACATGCTGCGTTATCCTGCTGGAAGTAGCCATCAGAAGATGGAGACACTGTGCTCATAAAGGGATGGACATGGTCAGCAGCATTACCCAACATGCTTGCCAAAAAATTAGCCGCACCGCTTATGCGTTGTGAAACCGGTGTAACAGTGTTTTATGTGGAGGTGTCGACACTCAGTGAGTTTTGCAAGTCCACAAAACAAAGTTTAAATAATATGATGATGATCTTATTTAGACGAAGCATGCCTCCTGAAAGATTTTTTGTATGAAGCAAAAAGGAGGGATGATGAGTTAGAGAGGGAAGACTTCATTCATTCATTTTCTTTTCAGCTTAGTCCCTTTATTAATCTGGGGTCGCCACAGTGGAATGAACCAGCAACTCATGCAGCATATGTTTTACACAGTGGATGCCCTTCCAGCTGCAACCTATAACTGGGAAACATCCACACACACTCATTCACACTCATACACTACAGACAATTTAGCCTACCCAATTCACCTGTACTGCATGTCTTTGGACTTGTAGGGAGAAACCGGAGCACCCGGAGGAAACCCACGGGAACGCAGGGAGAACGTGCAAACTCCACACAGAAACGCCAACTGACTCAACCGAGGCTCGAACAAGTGGCTTAAAGTGAGAACAGATAAGAAGGAGCAAAGCCAGAAGTCTCTTTGTAAGCAAACATCAGAGCTTTGAATTTGATGCCAGCAGCAACTGGCAGCCAGTGCAAACGAATGAGCAGCGGAGTGACATGTGCTCTTTTAGGTTCATTAATGACCACTCGTGCTGCTGCATTCTGGAGCAGCTGAAGAGGTTTGATAGAGTTAGCTGAAGCCCGGCTAGTAGAGAGTTGCAGTAATCCAGTCTGGAGAGAACAAGAGCTTGAACAAGGAGTTGAGCTGCATGTTCAGATAGGAAGGGTCGGACATTTCTGATGTTGTAGAGTGAGAATCTGATGATTGATTATGGAGCTTGTTTGGCATGCTGTCTTGGGTGAGAGCCCTGAACTCGTGAGATCCTCGAGCCTGGGGCTCCCCCCTGTTGCAGGGCGAGAGGGGAGTCCGAGTTCAGGTAGGTCTCGAGTACTCACCTGCTTGATAATGTTGGAAGTAGATTGATGCTGTGAAGTGTCTATGCTGTCAATTTACTTATGTTACATGTTTTTGGTCTGTGGGAGGAAACCGGAGAGCCCGGTGAAAACCCACACAAACACGAGGAGAATATGCAAACTCCGCACAGAAACGCCGACCTGGCCAGGAAGTGTCTGAGCCGGTGACATTCTTGCTGTGCGGCCGTGGTGCTAACCACTAGGCCCAAGTGCTGCCCTGACAAGGAAATGGGAGGAGTAGGGGTGGAAGGGGGGATTCTTCAAGACCAAGATGGCTGAAGTAAGATCCTCTGGTTATTTATAGTGGTTAAGGAGTCGTCTGATTGGTAAATCAGTGTTAGCTAATGTGGACCAGGTGCTATCAATCATAAGCGCGTGCTCCTCTCGAAATTAGTTTAGAAATAAACTTCACTTAATTTCTGTTATTTGTTTAGAATAATAATTGTAGTCGGCGTCAGTGCGGCGACCCAGGGTTCGATTCCGCCTCGCATTCCTGTGCCGATCCTTCCCCTCTCTCTGCTCCCCATGCTTTCCTGTCAATTCTACTGTCCTATCAAAAATAAAGGTGAAAACCCCGAAAAAATAATTATAAAAAATAATAATAATTGTATAAAAACAATAATAGTGTTATTTATTTATAATTACATATCATTTTTAATTGTGATTTATATATATATATATATGTATGTATTTATGTTTTGAAGGGGGAGCTGTGCCCCAATAGAGCTTTATGTCTAGCAACACCCCTGATCTCTGCTCTGTCCACTTCTGATGATGAAAATTGAACTGTAAAGTTTAACAAAGTGACTTATACTGACTTTTTAGTGTTTTGAATTAATATTTTAATGCAGGGATCATCAAACCTGTTCCTGGAGGTCCGGTGTCCTGCAGATTTTAGCTCCAACACTAATCAAACACACCTGAACCAGCTGATCAAGGTGTTAGGTATACTTGAAACACTCAGGCAGGTGTGTTGAGGCAAGTTGGAGCTAAACCCTGCAGAGCACCGGCCCTCCAGGACTGAGATTCGTGACCCCTGCTTTAATGTATAAGAAATAATATCTAGAGAAATAAGTGTGTAAAATAGCAGAAAATGAGCTGCAGTTTATTACAAGGTGTTTGTAGCGTAATATACAACACCAACACACACAATATAGCACTGCACACATTACACAGGTTCAAAAAAAGTCACTTTATACAACTTTTTTAAGGTTAAAAGGAAAAAAGATCAAGATCCCATAATGCAGTTCAGAAGCAGAGATACATGAGGAAACTAAAAACATGAACCACACAATACTGAAAACTGCTCGTTTAGATATACGTGTTGAAAGAGAAAGCTGAAGAAACAGTGAGGGAGAACTGATTGTTCAGTCATGTTCTCTCGTGTTTCAGTGTGGCAGTGACCCTGATGAACCTGCTCCGTACTGTCACTCCTAAAACAGACACAATATTTCAGTAAAACACACTCATTCATGTTCTGTCCTGCTGGGGTTTTGCTCTTTGACTCTGTAAATGTGTGTGATTATTCAGGAAAACACTCTATATTCATACTTCATAATTCATCAGAATGCTTTAAAGCGGTCGCTTCATACATTATTCATCATGCATTTGAGTTTTAGGGACACAAACAGTCATCGTTCAGGTTTATTGTTTTCCTCAAGCTGCTTTGATTCTCCAGTTTTCACACACTTTTCCTCATGAGGAGACATAACGAGTTTCTTTCCATTTTAATCATAAAACATCAATAAACATGTCAAAAATGCAGACTGCTCAATTGAATATCTTGATGTCAAAACAACATCAAATTAGCAATTAGATTATAGGACTGTCCTGTGATTGATTCTTGACGTGTTTTTGACGTCAATGTTAGATGTCTGCTTGATGTAGTTTTGACATCACGGTAGTCAATTGACATCAAACCGATCTAGATTTGACATATTTCTCTTTCCAGCTGCTAGCTTTAGCACTAAAACACACGGTCCCACCCAACTCAGGCTCATTGTGGAAACGTAGTCCCGCAGACGTTTCTGGAGACCGCGGAATATGTCCCGGCGGGTACGTACGGCTGCAGATTTTGTTTTTGCGAATCCAGTTCGCGCCCGCGCTGTTCTCGCGTGAACCCACCAGAGGCCGCTGTCCGACTGACCGGATGATTGACTGCGTGACCGGCCAATCGGCTGACCCGCCCTCCTCCTTCCCTGAACCCAACCAATTTTACCGATTGACCCGCCCACCCGCTCACTTCCCTAAACCCGAGCAACAATTTACAAAAGCCGTCCAAAAAAAGAAAAGCCCTGATTTGTTTTATTCTACCACGTTTTCGGATTTCGCCGCGTTCTCACCCTGTTACGAAACTCGTTCACTTAATTTTTGGGATTCTGTTTTTGTCTTACCTGATTGCTGGAACCGCTCTTCCCCGGACTCGAAACCGACTCCTCTCTGCATCTCAAGCCTGCCGGCGTACACAGTGAGCTGAGTGGACAAATGGGTAGCAGCGGGGAAGCACTCCACAAGGAGGTAAGCGGTCGGCCGGCCGGCCGGTCGGCAAGCGCGAAAGGGAACAGCTTCACACCGCCCTGTAGCGTTCGCTTGAAAAAAAAAAAATGTAGCCGTACGTACCTCCCGGGACGTATTCCGCTGCTCCAGAAACGTCCGCGGGACTACGCTTTCAGAATGAGCTTGGGTGGGTCCCACTTTATATTAAGTGTCCTTAACTACTATGTACTGTAAGCTGGGAAAATATGATATATATTTCCTTCTATGCTAATGAAGGACTACTGAGACATTCCAAGCATGGGATGGGTCCTCCTGGTGAGGCAGAGTTCCTCACAGCTCCGATACACATCTCTGCCATTTGCTTACAGTAACCATGTGCTCTTCACCATACACAATTCATCTGCTTGTGTTCTTCTTTCTGATATCTTTGTCATGTTTGGTGTCATTTGACAGTTTATGACTTCAGTGTTGTAGTGATGAAATCAACAGAGACATTGATTAATTGTGTTTCAATCTACAATATATTTACTATTGTTGGGTCATGGCCTGAGGAGAGTATGTTAATGTACTTCTCCTCCACTTCATCTCTTTAACCTTGTTCTGATGTTCAGCTGGTTTTGGGGGTTGGTTTTCACTCATGTTTGACAATGCTTTGCTCAGGGTATAATAGGGAAAGGTAACTGTTGATCTAGGAGAATGGCTTTTACTCTGCATCTCCCGCACACCAGTGCGTAGCCTCGTATGCTAACAAAGGCAGTTTCACTGTCTTTGTTGCTCAGCAGTGCACATGTTACAGCTAATTTCTTTATACAGTATGTTAGTTTGTTTCATTCTAATGTCTGTATATTTGATCATGTAACTTAATAAACAACTTTGCCTGCTTTAAGACGTAGAGATTCTTTCTCTTTATCAATGATGATAACAACTTTCATGGAGTCAGATTAATTACAATGGAGTCAGATAAATAATGGATTTAAACACGCCATCCTTTAACTGCTTCCTGTTTCCGATTATTGGTTCAGAATAGCAGCGTAAGCTTCAAGCCTTACAGTACTTACATCAAAAAATAAATACAATGTACTTACTGTGTTTATAATGTATTTAAGAACACTTGTGGTGCTCTTGAGTTGGGATAGAGGTTGGGTTATGGACAGGTTTGGTGGTGTGGGTAGGTTTAAGGGTGGGTTAAGGTGTAAGGGATGTTCAACAGAGTATTTACAAATGTATTTACAAAATTTAATAACAGATGTAACTACATACATGTATTTAATAATGCATAAGTACACACTAAATACATGTTTTTACACAATAAGTACATTGTAACAAACTATTAATTCCTGTGTAAGTACATATTAGTTAAGGCCACAATATAAAGTGGGGCCAAACACATAAGCTGTGTCCCAAATGGCACACTATACACTATGCACTATGTACTTATGCACTTAAACACTCAACAGCAGAGTATATGTATGTAGTGTCGTCCCAAATGGAGCACTAATGTTTTTTTACTAGGCAGAAATTCAAACCGTTTCCCTGATGACGTTTGACGGTCGCCAAATCAGTGAAATAAATGACAGAATTATCAAATAATACCTGCCGTGAGTATAACCGCATTCACCATCAGGAGGCGCTATAATCTCTCTCGTAGGAGAATTTAGCTTTCACCATCCAAAATAAATAAAGTTATCCAACATGTGCGGCAGATAGCTCCGCCCCTTCTGCTACGTAAGCAAACCTGCGGTCGTTGAGTGTGTGAAGTGTCCATCAGTACACACTTCACTTTAGCGGCTGAATGAGGGATCATCCGGGTTATTAAAGTGCACTTATGATTATTAGAGTTTTCAGTGTGAACACACTACTTACACTATTTATACTACAAAATGGCGTAGAATAGTGCACAAGTATGCGATTTGGGACGCAGCTAAACTTTCAGATCATTCATACAGAAGCAGTGGTGGCTAGCCAACCCCCCCCCCCCAACCCCCCCCCAAAAAAATTAATTCATTCATTCATTTATTTTCGACTTAGTTCCATTAGTAATCAGGGATCTCCACAGCAGAATCTTTTCCAGCATATGCTTTACGCAGCAGGGTGTCCTTCCAGCTGCAACCCAGTACTGGGAAACATCCATACACACTTGTTTACACTCATACACTACAGCCAATTTAGTTCATCAGTTCCTCTATAGCACATGTGGTTGGACTGTGGGGAAAACCAGAGCACCCAGAGGAAACCCACGCCAACACGGAGAGAACATGCAAACTCCACACAGATACACCAACTGACCTCAGCTGAGATTCAAACCAGTGACCTTCTTGCTGTGATGTGATTGTTCTACCTACTGCGCCACCCCCATTTAAAGTGTTAACAATGAATTAAATCTATGAATATTAGCAAAATAAAATTATGTATTCATAGTATTCTGTTGAACATTAAACAAATTTACAATATAATATTAAATAAATAATATAATTAAACAAAATGTAATAAAATAAATTAATTTAAAAAAACATTTGCTTCATATGAGCGAACGGGACGACGAGTGTCTATGTAGGTACACTGTACAAATATACGCTATGTTACAGGTAATTGTTTGTATTTTTTACAGAATTTTCCAGTTTTTCTTCACTATACAGTGAAACAGCAGTTGTTTTACAGATGTGTTCTGTAATAAAAAATTCTAGCATTAAATGTACAGTTATTGCTCGTATTTTGGTATTACGTTATTTTTCAGTTTTTTTAAAGGAAATGTTCTCTATGTTCAGAGAGTAACGCATCATTTTATGTTAATATAACAGATTAATCTTGTAAAAATAGGCAAATTCAGTCTAATTGTTTTTAGTGAAGATAATCATGAAGATTAACATGAGGTTAATGTCAAATTAAGCCGATTGTTTGTGATTTTCTGATTTAAATGTATGTTAAAAGTGGAAAAATGTATGGAATATTCAGAGATTTCATGCATAATTACATGACTTAATCTGTATAATCACATTAATTCATTAGTATAATTGCAATAATAACCTTTATAATTACAGTAATAATCTTTTAAAATCACATTAATTAATCAGTGTAAGGGCAAGATCTCTGATACACGTGGTCGAAATGAGTTTCCTGGGCAGGATGGCAGTGTGCATCCTTATAGACAGGGTGAGGAGCTCTGACACCCGGGAGGAGTTCGGAGTAGAGCCGTTGCTCCTCCACATCCAGAGAAGTCAGCTGAGGTGGCTCGGGCATCTGTTTCGGATGCCTCCTGGACGCCTACCTAGGGATGTGTTCCAGGCATGTCCCACCAGGTGGAGGCCTTGGGGAAGACCCAGGACACGCTGGAGGGACTATGTCTCTCGGCTGGCCTGGTAACGCCTCGGGATCCTCCCAGGAGAGCTGGAGGAAGTGCCTTGGGGAGAGGGAAGTCTGGGGTTCTCTCCTAAGGCTGCTGCCCTCGCGACCCGGCCCCGGAAAATAGAATAGAACGTTCCATTGCAACAGCAGCAACCCTGGGTTTCGCCATTTTGGAGTGAAAGCGATCGACTGTCTATTGCAGGGGTGTCCAAACTACAGCCCGCGGGCCAGCTGCAGCCCGCAATCAGTTTTGTGGCGGCCCGCGAGGCTTTTTATAAATATTAATAGAATCTGGCCCGCTATACAAAAATGAACGTAATTCCATAAATAACCACCGGGTGTCGCTATGACATGCCTTCAATTAGGCAGCAGTTACTGAAAGAAAAATAATTCATAATCATGTTTTGGCGAGCCATGATGGCACAGCCAAGAAAAAGGAAAATCAACAGTGAGTGCAGGAAATTTCAGTCACGTTGGGGCAAAAAATATTTCTTCACAGAGGTCAGCGGGAAATGTGTCTGTTTAATTTGTCAGGAATCAGTTGCAGTAATGAAGGAATATAATATTAAAAGACATTATGAAACAAAACATCAGGCCTTCAGCTCTTACACTGGAGCCGAACGAGATAAAAAATGTAAACAAATAGCAGCTGCTCAATCGGCTCAACAACAGCAGTTTTTTCA
>NC_141037.1:792500-837500 GCF_052040795.2 Danio rerio
TGATTGGTAGATTGGTAGTCTGAGTAAAATGAGCCCAGCCTTAAGTCTGTATGACAGTCTGGCGTAAAGTTATGAGCTCACAAAATTTGGTCCAATGTTAAGTCAATGCGACTTTTCAGAACTTTCCAGGACAGTTTTGGGAAAATTGTAAATCAGATCAGTTGAAAAAGATATAGAAACTTGAGTCAGACCAGTTTGATGGTTGTAGTATGAACGGTATAGAAGGAGATGCGTTTAGAAATTAGTCGCAGAATAGGAATAAGTGTATGCAGTATAACAGTATGCTGGCTTTCTCAAGCCACCATAATAAATAAGCAAACTGCATAAGAGTGACAGTGATGATCACAAATTAATGCTTTTCTAAATAGTTGTGTCATCTCTAAACAATCCCAATAAATTGCATTCCTAATGATTATGGGTAATGCACTCCATAAACTATGCGCACAGTAAGACAAAGCTCTACCTCCCATGGTTTTTTAACAGAGCATTACATTTTTTCACTGTACTTTCTATTATATCTTTATTCTGGTGAAAGTCTGACTTCTATTAGCTTGGATGGAATAAAATGAATATTAAAGTCAGTATTATAGCCTCATTTGTGACTAAACAAAGAGTGTTAATGTGAGCGTGCACAATAAACAGCTTTAAATGTGTCATAAAATGCATCATTTTTTATCATAATTTTTTGTAATGCCGTGTTGAAACGAGTCGATGCACAATAAACGGCATAAATGTGTCATTAAAAAAACACGAGGAAAAAAGATTACAATAAGGAGAAGCATGAGAGAGAGAGAGAGAGAGAGAGAGAGAGAGAGAAGACTTCTGCACAACAAGCGAATGTCAGAAGCGTAAAGTTGCGCAGCACTACCTTGTGTAGCGGAGTATTTCTGTTTAAGCGCCATCTAGTGTCAGAGAGGGATTTTACATGTTCACGCTTATCACTGGCAATGAAAATCACATGCCGAAAAACTCCAACTTCACATAAGGTGGCCTGAACTAGTACTTACACTGAAATTAATCATGTGATACAATAAATACTGGTTTTGCTTTGTACACGCTCCCCACATCATTCTTCAAAACGGTGTTTACCTGTTTAGAAATGGATCTTCTAAAAGTGGTAAATACTTCACTTCTCTCAGGGATTTTTCCAAACTCACTTAAAACTGCAGCTGTTAAACCCCTCTTGAAGAAGAGCAGCCTGGATAACACCCTATTGAGCAATTACAGGCCAATCTCAAATCTCCCTTTCATTGGCAAAATCATTGAAAAAGTTGTTTTTAACCAGGTCAACAAGTTCTTAAACTTTAGGGGGTGTTTAGACAATCTTCAATCTGGTTTCAGAGCACATCACATTACAGAGAGCGCTCTTATAAAGATAATCAATGATATACGCCTAAATACAGATTCAGGTAAAATAACAGTGCTGGTATTGTTGGATCTCAGTGCTGCATTTGACACTGTCCATCACAGCATACTTCTGGATAGGCTGGAAAACTGGGTTGGGCTGTCTAGGACAGTCCTCAAATGGTTCAGATCTTACCTTGAAGGGAGAGGTTACCATGTCAGTATAGGTGACCATAGGTCGAGGTGGACACCCATGACGTGTGGAGTCCCACAAGGCTCGATTCTGGCACCTCTCCTGTTCAACCTTTACATGCTCCCTCTAAGCCAAATAATGAGAAAGAACCAAATCTCCTACCACAGCTATGCTGATGACACTCAGATCTACCTAGCCTTACTGCCTAATGACTACAGCCCCATTGACACCCTCTGCCAATGCATTGATGAAATGAGCAATTGGATGTGCCAAAACTTTCTTCAGTTAAACAAAGAGAAAACTGAAGTCATGGCGTTTGGGAACAGAGATGAGGTTCTCAAGGTGAATGCGTACCTTGACACTAAGGGTAAAACTACAAAAAAGAAGAATCTTGGTGTGACTCTCGAGCCCGATGGATCGATTGTTTACAAGTGTGGAGTCCCGTGAAGGAGCTCCGGATGGAGACTGTTGCTGTGTGTTTACCTCATAGTTAAAGTTGCTGCACGTCCGCCAGTTCCTGCCTCAAAATGAGCGAGTTTGAGCCACTTGTACGTTTAGGAAGCGTTCAGAAAAAACAAAACACCAATGAAGAAACTCGACACAGAGACACATTAACTCCTCACTGCTAACTAGCGTTTCGGAAGTGTTAATGCAGTCCAACAGAGACAGCAGCAGAAGGATAAATGCACAGCTACATGCGTTGCATGCGCCGTGGGTTACGCCGGTCACTTGACGCAGAAGTATAAACCAGGCTTGAGTGTGTGAATGCAAGAGTGTATAGGTGTTTTCCAGTACTGGCGTGCAACTGGAAGGACATCCACTGCATAAAAAAACATATGCTGGATAAGTTGGTGGTTCATTCTGCTGTGGAGACCCCTGAGTAATAAATGGACTAAGTAATTACACTGCTAACCCTTGCACTTTAACCCACCTTTAACCTACTCATACCACCAAACCATTCCTTAACCCCACCCATATCTAGGCCAACACGGAATCTGCGCATGAAGAAATCTGTGGATGTTTAGCCCATCATTGAGTCTATGTATTTGTAACGGAGGTCAGCTAGTAAGTGCTGTGCAGGTAAACCTCGCTCAAGAGAGAGCACGCGCGCACGATCGGTAAAAACCTGCTGTATCATTCATTCATTTTCTTGTCGGCTTAGTCCCTTTATTAAGCCGAGGTCGCCACAGCGGAATGAACCGCCAACTTATCCAGCAAGTTTTTTACGCAGCGGATGCTCTTCCAGCCGCAACCCATCTTTGGGAAACATCCACACACACATTCACACACTACGGACAATTTAGCCTACCCAATTCACCTGTACCGCATGTCTTTGGACTGTGCGGGAAACCAGAGCACCTGGAGGAAACCCACGCGAACGCAGGGAGAACATGCAAACTCCACACAGAAACACCAATTGAGCCGAGGTTCGAATCAGCGACCCAGCGACCTTCTTGCTGTGAGGCGACAGCACTACCGACTACGCCTGAATCAATATCGGAGTTACCTTTGCACGCTGGAGAAAGGATGACACCATGTCTAAAGGATTTCTCTTAGACAGGTAATGTTCTGTTTTAAAACTGTTTTAGCTTCCACAGAGCTGATGTAACATTAGATGTTGTCGTTACAAACAGGTTATATCTTCACAGAAGTGTTGTTCAGCTACTAAATTCTTCCGGTGAAAGATTGATAAGACTATTTTCAGTTCATAAGGGACCTTTTACAGCATCAATGATGTAGATTTGAATTAGTTTATCAACAAAACACAAGTAAATAGCGCCATTCCGCCTAGTCTCTCCCTATATTGTTTACCATGCAAGTCTAAATATTCGCTCTGAAATAGCATGTCAGTTTGGCTTGTACGCTGTCGGACAAGCACCGGTTGCTTTTAACACATGAGAGAGGGCTCTTTTGCTGTGCTCGTGTTTCAGGAGGCGTGGCTCTAGACGGCAGGGGAGGGACTGTTATTCAGAGATTTATGCTTAGCTGAAAGCATTGTGGAAGATCACCTACTGCACCTTTAAATAAAGTTATAAAGGTATTATGTTTTATTTCATATATTAAGTTATTAGTTATGATACTGCAAAAATAATTCTGCATAAATTCACAGACTTTTTACAAATTTTTTTTACAGAAATAGAAAACAATGTCGGCAAATTCTGTCTGGCCCTACTACTAACCCCACCTCAAGAGCAGCAGAACTGTCCTGCAATACACTGTGAACACAGTGATGCTGCATCCTAATCAGCATACTATACATCCTAAATAGTGTTTGAAAATAGAATTAGTATGTCCCGAACCATAGTACAGTATGTTGAAAAGAGGTTCCCGGATGGTTTCCAGTAAAAATTTTAAGTGTAGAACTGTCCATACTCTAACCGCTGATATTGCCCACAATGCATTGCGTGTTGAATGTGAATTCGATTACATTTATATTTACATTTACATTTAGCAGACGCTTTTATCCAAAGCGACTTATAAATGAGGACAAGTAAGCAATTTACACAACTATAAGAGCAACAATGAAGAAGTGCTGTAGGCTTGTTTCAGGTCTGTAAAGTCTAAGAAGGAAAGCGTTAGTAATGTAAGTTTTTTTATTATTTTTTTTGGTACAGTTAGTGTGATATTCAGAGAGGCAATTGCAGATTAGGAAGTGAAGTGGAGACTAAATAGTTGAGTTTTTAGTGGTTTCTTGAAGACAGCGAGTGACTCTGCCCTTCTGATGCAGTTAGGGAGTTCATTCCACCAGCTGGGCAGATTGAGCGCGAGAGTTCGGGAAAGTGATTTCTTCCCTCTTTGGGATGGAACCACGAGGCGACGTTCATTCACAGAACGCAAGTTTCTGGAGGACACATACATCTGCAGAAGTGAGAGCAGATAAGAAGGAGCAAGGCCAGAAGTCACTTTGTAGGCAAACATCAGAGTTTTGAATTTGATGCGAGCAGCAACTGGCAGCCAGTGCAAACGGATGAGCAGCGGAGTGACATGTGCTCTTTTAGCTTCATTGAAGAGCACTCGTGCTGCTGCATTCTCGAGCAGCTGAAGAGGCTTGATAGAGTTATCTGGAAGCCCGGCTAGTAGAGAGTTGCAGTAATCCAGTTTGGAGAGAACAAGAGCTTGAACAAGGAGTTGAGCTGCAAGTTCAGATAGGAAGAGTCGGACCTTTCTGATGTAATAGAGAGCGAATCTGCAAGATCGAGCAGTTCTAGAGATGTGGTCAGAGAAGTTTAGTTGGTCATCAATCGTTACTCCAAGGCTTTTCACCATTTTGGATGCAGTAATGGTTGCCCCGTCCATCTGGATTGAAAAGTTATGGTGTAGAGTCGGGTTGGCAGACACTTCAAGCATTTCCGTTTTTGCGAGGTTCAGCTGAAGATGATGATCTTTCATCCAGTGTGAAATATCCAACAGGCAGGCTGAGATGCGAGCTGGAACCGAGGGATCATCAGGATGAAAAGAGAGGTATAGCTGAGTATCATCAGCATAGCAGTGGTAGGAGAATCCATGTCTCTGGATGACTGGTCCTAGAGATGATGTGTAGATGGAGAAGAGAAGTGGCCCAAGAACAGAGCCCTGAGGTACCCTAGGTTTAGATGCTGTAGGTTGGACACCTCTCCCCTCCAAGACACCCTGAATGATTACAACTATAAACGCAGGTGTGTGAAAAGTGTAAATAAACTACAAACATGACGGACGCGCGAGAACAACCATCAAGTAAAGAGGCTTCGGTAAAGATGTTTTAATGTTGGTCAATATCTAGCCCACTGGAACATGTTTAAATGGCATTAACTGTGTTATATTTCATCTGCAACAACAATATTGACCTTATATAAAGATGTGTTTGGACGTCAAAAGGTCTGAATGCAGAATTATCCAAAGACCTGAGGAGATTTCTCTGCATGAAAGACTCATGAACGGCAGATTAACCTGCTGCTGCTGCTTCTCCAATAAGGTAGGAGATTAAATACGACAGAAATGTGGATGATTGACAGGGGGCATAACAAAGCAACACAACGATCTGTTAAAGAGCAAGTAGTATGTCCCAAAGCTTGAATACTGTTCTGTTGCACACTCGAAAGTAAAAACTTTTCCTTCACAGAAAAAGTACATACTTTAATGGCGTAGTATAAGTATGTGAATTGGGACGCAGCATTAGTGTCACATCCCCGGCTCGTTCCTGCTCGCCCAATCAACGTTCTCCCTCACATACCACCTCCATCCAATCCTGTGAACCTTCACCAGACTACTACACCTGTTTCCCATTACCCTAGGACACTATAAATACACACCTTCTTGATTCACTCATTGGCCGGTATTGAAGTCAGAAGGTTGTCTTCACCTGCTTCCATAGATGTTCCTCATGAGTCTTCGAGTCCTTCATACTGATCAAGGGAAGTGATCATTCTCATCTGATGTTTACCAGAAGATCTGCTATCACTCTGATGAACTGTGCTTGTATACTCACCGACGGATGATCTCTATCTGCTTCCTGATCCTTCTCTCCAATCTAGGGGAAAGCTTACACTTGTGTGGTGTTCACAGAAGATCCATCACCACCTTGATGAACTGTATCACCTGCAGTGAACATGAGAGAACAACTTGTGAGATTGAATGCTTATACTTGTTGTCAGAAGATCCACTAGCAACTAGATGAGCTGTCTGTATACTCTCCCACTGTGTGTCCAGCGAGCAAACTTCTATCACAGATACTTGCATTGCTGTGAATGAAGATCACAACAGCTTATATACAGCCCTTGGAACTCCCTTTGTGATAAGTGACATTGTTTTTAATAAGACTTGAAAAGATAACCACCTCTGTCTTCCTTGTCTACCAGCGTGACAGTAAGTACATTGTATTTATTATTTGATGCAAGTATATAGTAGTTAAGGCCACCTAATGTAAAGTGGGACTTTTATATTAAAATATCTCAGCGATTAAACAGAAACACAAGACAATAAAATAAGATATTTATTAATATTAATACATTATTTATTTAATGCACAATATTCTCACATAATCCAAGCAGAACATATCCTGAGGACTGTCAACATGAGGTGACTTTTTAGACTTAAAGGGAAAAGGTCGATGCTCTTCTGAAAAATAAATGATTCAGTCATATCTGTATGTGTATGTGTTGTCTTGTGTGTGTGAAATAAAGCTGCATGAATTATAATAAACTGAAGAGCAGAGACTGGAGGAGCTGAGGATGAAGAGAGCCAGAAGCTGAGACGGTCATCAACTAGCTGGTTAATGACCCGTGTGTGTGTGTGTGTGTGTGTGTGTGTGTGTGTGCAGAGCTGCAGACGTGTGCTCTGATAACACTACATGTGTTTGAGCTTCATTACCACCATCATCAGCGCATTGTCTTCCTCATGGGGTGTGTGTGAGAAGATAACAAACACAGACACACACACACATTTATTGAGCCGATAACAGACACACACATGCTCAAAAGACACACACAGAGACACATTCACACACACACACATTAGACACACAGCTGATGTTCAGCATTTTAGTTCAAAGGTAACAGAACCCGAGAGAGCAGCAAAAGTGTTAAACTTCATCATCATTACCATCATCTTCACACTCATTAATACACACTTCATTAATCACACAACTCATTAAACACCACGGATGCTGACAAGCCCTGACAGCATCTTTCACACACACATGCACGCACGCACACACACACACACACACGCACACAAATACAGTGCACACACACACACACAAATTGACAAAAAACACACATATATACACACATACAAGTACACAAATTCATACATACACAAACACGCACATGCGCACCTACACACACACACACACACACAAATCTACACATGCGCAAAACTGCGCAAACAAAAACAGCTGGGAAGTTTCAGGTTTGAAATGTGTGTGTGTGTGTGTGTAGGAATGAAGGCATGTTTTTCCACAGGATGATCTGAGCATGCTGTGGAGTGTGCTGCAGTGTGTGTGCTGCATTATGTGTGTGTGTTGTGAGCGCTGAAGCCTGTCCGTCTGCTACTGTAATGCGGCGCGGGCAGAAGGCCAGAGGATTGAGTTCCAGATCACTGAGATACACACGACCTGGATTACAGCAGCACACGCGCACACACACACTCCACATCAGCGCATACCCACAATACAACACATACACACCACATCAGTGCGCACACACACACACACACACACAAACCCAAAAACCCACAACAACACTATCTCACACACACACTCAACCTCCATAACACTAGCACACAAACACACACACACTACAATGGCACTGAAGCCAGTAAACATACACATCTCCCGCCCACACACACATACATACACTCTCACACCACCATACCTCTGTTACCAACTCACACCCACACACGCACATCCACAGCACACATATATAAACATATACACACACACACACACACACACAATCCCAAACCACACCACCAAAACAACACCACACATACACACACAATGGACAACCCCATTGAAATTAGGACACACACACAGCGGAAGAGGAACTGAAAGACGATCGTGTGTGTGTGTGTGTGTGTGTGTGTGTGTAACTCTGAGAAGTTGAGCAGGACACGATTAAGAGTCTGAGAATGAAATATTGATCAGGCTGATTAAATAAAGGTCTAAAACAGCACATCTAGAGATTCTTAATCAGGAGAACACACACACTACACCACAGAATAATACAGCTGTGTGAAATAAAACATTCATTTTCAGGAGTTTCCTCTGAGTAACAATCATTCTGTTTCATCTCAATCTGCAGTGCTTCACCCGTGTCTGCTCTTTACATCTGCTTCTGTTTCCAGTGTCTGCTGTGTTTTGTCTGTGTCTGTTGTGTTTTTGTCTGTGTCTGCAGTGGTTTTGCCTGTGTCTGCTTCTGTTTCCAGTGTCTGCTGTGTTTTGTCTGTGTCTGTTGTGTTTTTGTCTGTGTCTGCAGTGGTTTTGCCTGTGTCTGCTGTGTTTTTGTCTGTGTCTGCTGTGTTTTGTCTGTGTCTGTTGTGTTTTTGTCTGTGTCTGTTGTGTTTTTGTCTGTGTCCGCTGTGTTTTGTCTGTGTCTGTTGTGTTTTTGTCTGTGTCCGCTGTGTTTTGTCTGTGTCTGTTGTGTTTTTGTCTGTGTCTGCTGTGTTTTGTCTGTGTCTGCTGTGCTTTTGTCTGTGTCTGCTGTGTTTTGCCTGTGTCTGCAGTGTTTTGTCTGTGTTTGCTGTGTTTTGCCTGTGTCTGCTGTGTTTTGTCTGTGTCTGTTGTGTTTTTGTCTTTGTCTGCTGTGTTTTGTCTGTGTCTGTTGTGTTTTTGTCTGTGTCTGCTGTGTTTTGTCTGTGTCTGTTGTGTTTTTGTCAGTGTCTGCTGTGTTTTTGTCTGTGTCTGCTGTATTTTTGTCAGTGTCTGCTGTGTTTTGCCTGTGTCTGCTCTGTTTTGTCTGTGTCTGCTGTGTTTTTGTCTGTGTCTGCTCTGTTTTGTCTGTGTCTGTTGTGTTTTTGTCTGTGTCTGTTGTGTTTTTGTCTGTGTCTGCTGTGTTTTGTCTGTGTCTGCTGTATTTTTGTCAGTGTCTGCAGTGTTTTGCCTGTGTCTGCTCTATTTTGTCTGTGTCTGCTGTGTTTTGTCTGTGTCTGCTATGTTTTGTCTGTGTCTGTTGTGTTTTTGTCTGTGTCTGCTGTGTTTTGTCTGTGTCTGTTGTGTTTTTGTCAGTGTCTGCTGTGTTTTTGTCTGTGTCTGCTGTATTTTTGTCAGTGTCTGCTGTGTTTTGCCTGTGTCTGCTCTGTTTTGTCTGTGTCTGCTGTGTTTTTGTCTGTGTCTGCTCTGTTTTGTCTGTGTCCGCTGTGTTTTGTCTGTGTCTGTTGTGTTTTGTCTGTGTCTGCTGTGCTTTTGTCTGTGTCTGCAGTGGTTTTGCCTGTGTCTGCAGTGGTTTTGCCTGTGTCTGCTGTGTTTTGCCTGTGTCTGCAGTGTTTTGTCTGTGTTTGCTGTGTTTTGCCTGTGTCTGCTGTGTTTTGTCTGTGTCTGTTGTGTTTTTGTCTTTGTCTGCTGTGTTTTGTCTGTGTCTGCTGTGTTTTGTCTGTGTCTGCTCTGTTTTGTCTGTGTCTGTTGTGTTTTTGTCAGTGTCTGCTGTGTTTTTGTCTGTGTCTGCTGTATTTTTGTCAGTGTCTGCTGTGTTTTGCCTGTGTCTGCTCTGTTTTGTCTGTGTCTGCTGTGTTTTTGTCTGTGTCTGCTCTGTTTTGTCTGTGTCTGTTGTGTTTTTGTCTGTGTCTGTTGTGTTTTTGTCTGTGTCTGCTGTGTTTTGTCTGTGTCTGCTGTATTTTTGTCAGTGTCTGCAGTGTTTTGCCTGTGTCTGCTCTATTTTGTCTGTGTCTGCTGTGTTTTGTCTGTGTCTGCTATGTTTTGTCTGTGTCTGTTGTGTTTTTGTCTGTGTCTGCTGTGTTTTGTCTGTGTCTGTTGTGTTTTTGTCAGTGTCTGCTGTGTTTTTGTCTGTGTCTGCTGTATTTTTGTCAGTGTCTGCTGTGTTTTGCCTGTGTCTGCTCTGTTTTGTCTGTGTCTGCTGTGTTTTTGTCTGTGTCTGCTCTGTTTTGTCTGTGTCTGTTGTGTTTTTGTCTGTGTCTGTTGTGTTTTTGTCTGTGTCTGCTGTGTTTTGTCTGTGTCTGCTGTATTTTTGTCAGTGTCTGCAGTGTTTTGCCTGTGTCTGCTCTATTTTGTCTGTGTCTGCTGTGTTTTGTCTGTGTCTGCTATGTTTTGTCTGTGTCTGTTGTGTTTTTGTCTGTGTCTGTTGTGTTTTTGTCTGTGTCTGCTGTGTTTTGTCTGTGTCTGCTGTGCTTTTGTCTGTGTCTGCTGTGTTTTGCCTGTGTCTGCAGTGTTTTGTCTGTGTTTGCTGTGTTTTGCCTGTGTCTGCTGTGTTTTGTCTGTGTCTGTTGTGTTTTTGTCTTTGTCTGCTGTGTTTTGTCTGTGTCTGTTGTGTTTTTGTCTGTGTCTGCTGTGTTTTGTCTGTGTCTGTTGTGTTTTTGTCAGTGTCTGCTGTGTTTTTGTCTGTGTCTGCTGTATTTTTGTCAGTGTCTGCTGTGTTTTGCCTGTGTCTGCTCTGTTTTGTCTGTGTCTGCTGTGTTTTTGTCTGTGTCTGCTCTGTTTTGTCTGTGTCTGTTGTGTTTTTGTCTGTGTCTGTTGTGTTTTTGTCTGTGTCTGCTGTGTTTTGTCTGTGTCTGCTGTATTTTTGTCAGTGTCTGCAGTGTTTTGCCTGTGTCTGCTCTATTTTGTCTGTGTCTGCTGTGTTTTGTCTGTGTCTGCTATGTTTTGTCTGTGTCTGTTGTGTTTTTGTCTGTGTCTGCTGTGTTTTGTCTGTGTCTGTTGTGTTTTTGTCAGTGTCTGCTGTGTTTTTGTCTGTGTCTGCTGTATTTTTGTCAGTGTCTGCTGTGTTTTGCCTGTGTCTGCTCTGTTTTGTCTGTGTCTGCTGTGTTTTTGTCTGTGTCTGCTCTGTTTTGTCTGTGTCCGCTGTGTTTTGTCTGTGTCTGTTGTGTTTTGTCTGTGTCTGCTGTGCTTTTGTCTGTGTCTGCAGTGGTTTTGCCTGTGTCTGCAGTGGTTTTGCCTGTGTCTGCTGTGTTTTGCCTGTGTCTGCAGTGTTTTGTCTGTGTTTGCTGTGTTTTGCCTGTGTCTGCTGTGTTTTGTCTGTGTCTGTTGTGTTTTTGTCTTTGTCTGCTGTGTTTTGTCTGTGTCTGCTGTGTTTTGTCTGTGTCTGCTCTGTTTTGTCTGTGTCTGTTGTGTTTTTGTCAGTGTCTGCTGTGTTTTTGTCTGTGTCTGCTGTATTTTTGTCAGTGTCTGCTGTGTTTTGCCTGTGTCTGCTCTGTTTTGTCTGTGTCTGCTGTGTTTTTGTCTGTGTCTGCTCTGTTTTGTCTGTGTCTGTTGTGTTTTTGTCTGTGTCTGTTGTGTTTTTGTCTGTGTCTGCTGTGTTTTGTCTGTGTCTGCTGTATTTTTGTCAGTGTCTGCAGTGTTTTGCCTGTGTCTGCTCTATTTTGTCTGTGTCTGCTGTGTTTTGTCTGTGTCTGCTATGTTTTGTCTGTGTCTGTTGTGTTTTTGTCTGTGTCTGCTGTGTTTTGTCTGTGTCTGTTGTGTTTTTGTCAGTGTCTGCTGTGTTTTTGTCTGTGTCTGCTGTATTTTTGTCAGTGTCTGCTGTGTTTTGCCTGTGTCTGCTCTGTTTTGTCTGTGTCTGCTGTGTTTTTGTCTGTGTCTGCTCTGTTTTGTCTGTGTCTGTTGTGTTTTTGTCTGTGTCTGTTGTGTTTTTGTCTGTGTCTGCTGTGTTTTGTCTGTGTCTGCTGTATTTTTGTCAGTGTCTGCAGTGTTTTGCCTGTGTCTGCTCTATTTTGTCTGTGTCTGCTGTGTTTTGTCTGTGTCTGCTATGTTTTGTCTGTGTCTGTTGTGTTTTTGTCTGTGTCTGCTGTGTTTTGTCTGTGTCTGTTGTGTTTTTGTCAGTGTCTGCTGTGTTTTTGTCTGTGTCTGCTGTATTTTTGTCAGTGTCTGCTGTGTTTTGCCTGTGTCTGCTCTGTTTTGTCTGTGTCTGCTGTGTTTTTGTCTGTGTCTGCTCTGTTTTGTCTGTGTCCGCTGTGTTTTGTCTGTGTCTGTTGTGTTTTGTCTGTGTCTGCTGTGCTTTTGTCTGTGTCTGCAGTGGTTTTGCCTGTGTCTGCAGTGGTTTTGCCTGTGTCTGCTGTGTTTTGCCTGTGTCTGCAGTGTTTTGTCTGTGTTTGCTGTGTTTTGCCTGTGTCTGCTGTGTTTTGTCTGTGTCTGTTGTGTTTTTGTCTTTGTCTGCTGTGTTTTGTCTGTGTCTGCTGTGTTTTGTCTGTGTCTGCTCTGTTTTGTCTGTGTCTGTTGTGTTTTTGTCATTGTCTGCTGTGTTTTTGTCTGTGTCTGCTGTATTTTTGTCAGTGTCTGCTGTGTTTTGCCTGTGTCTGCTCTGTTTTGTCTGTGTCTGCTGTGTTTTTGTCTGTGTCTGCTCTGTTTTGTCTGTGTCTGTTGTGTTTTTGTCTGTGTCTGTTGTGTTTTTGTCTGTGTCTGCTGTATTTTTGTCAGTGTCTGCAGTGTTTTGCCTGTGTCTGCTCTATTTTGTCTGTGTCTGCTGTGTTTTGTCTGTGTCTGCTATGTTTTGTCTGTGTCTGTTGTGTTTTTGTCTGTGTCTGCTGTGTTTTGTCTGTGTCTGCTGTGCTTTTGTCTGTGTCTGCAGTGGTTTTGCCTGTGTCTGCTGTGTTTTGCCTGTGTCTGCAGTGTTTTGTCTGTGTCTGCTGTGTTTTGCCTGTGTCTGCTGTGTTTTGCCTGTGTCTGCAGTGTTTTGTCTGTGTCTGCTGTGTTTTGCCTGCGTCTGCTGTGTTTTGCCCGTGTCTGCTGTTTTGTCTGTGTCTGTTGTGTTTTTGTCTGTGTCTGTTGTGTTTTTGTCTGTGTCTGCTGTGTTTTGTCTGTGTCTGTTGTGTTTTTGTCTGTGTCTGCTGTGTTTTGCCAGTGTCTGCTGTGTTTTTGCCTGCGTCTGCTGTGTTTTTGCCTGTGTCTGCTGTGTTTTTGCCTGCGTCTGCTGTGTTTTTGCCTGTGTCTGCTGTGGTTTTGTCTGTGTTTGCTGTGTTTTGCCTGTGTCTGCTCTATTTTGTCTGTGTCTGCTGTGTTTTGTCTGTGTCTGCTGTGTTTTGTCTGTGTCTGTTGTGTTTTTGTCTGTGTCTGCTGTGTTTTGTCTGTGTCTGCTGTGTTTTGTCTGTGTCTGTTGTGTTTTTGTCTGTGTCTGTTGTGTTTTTGTCTGTGTCTGCTGTGTTTTGTCTGTGTCTGTTGTGTTTTTGTCTGTGTCTGCTGTGTTTTTGTCAGTGTCTGCTGTGTTTTTGTCTGTGTCTGCTGTATTTTTGTCAGTGTCTGCTGTGTTTTTCCTGTGTCTGCTCTATTTTGTCTGCGTCTGCTGTGTTTTGTCTGTGTCTGCTGTGTTTTTGTCTGTGTATGCTGTGTTTTGTATGTGTCTGCTGTGTTTTGTCTGTGTCTGCTGTATTTTTGTCAGTGTCTGCTGTGTTTTGCCTGTGTCTGCTCTATTTTGTCTGTGTCTGCTGTGTTTTGTCTGTGTCTGCTGTGTTTTGTCTGTGTCTGCTGTGTTTTTGTCTGTGTCTGTTGTGTTTTTGCCTGTGTCTGCTGTGTTTTGTCTGTGTCTGTTGTGTTTTTGTCTGTGTCTGCTGTTTTTTGTCTGTTGTGTTTTTGTCTGTGTCTGCTGTGTTTTGTCTGTGTCTGTTGTGTTTTATCTGTGTCTGCTGTGTTTTGCCTGTGTCTGCTGTGTTTTTGCCTGCGTCTGCTGTGTTTTTGCCTTCGTCTGCTTTGTTTTTGCCTGCGTCTGCTGTGTTTTTGTCTGTATCTGCTGTATTTTGTCTGTGTCTGCTGTGTTTTGTCTGTGTCTGCTGTATTTTTGTCAGTGTCTGCTGTATTTTAGTCTGAGTCTGCTGTGTTTTGCCTGTGTCTGCAGTGTTTTTGTCTGTGTCTGCTGTATTTTTGTCTGTTTCTGCTTTGTTTTGCCTGCGTCTGCTGTGTTTTGCCTGTGTCTGCTGTGTTTTGCCTGCGTCTGCTGTGTTTTGTCTGTGTCTGCTGTGTTCTGTCTGTGTTTGCTATGTTTTTGCCTGCGTCTGCTGTGTTTTGTCTGTGTTTGCTGTGTTTTTGCCTGCTTCTGCTGTGTTTTTGCTCGTGTCTGCTGTTTTGCCTGTGTCTGCTGTTTTGTCTGTGTCTGCTGTGTTTTGACTGTGTTTACCATGTTGTGTCTGTGTCTGCTGTGTTTTGTCTGTGTTTGCTATGTTTTTGCCTGCTTCTGCTGTGTTTTTGCCTGCGTCTGCTGTGTTTTGTCTGTGTTTGCTGTGTTTTTGCCTGCTTCTGCTGTGTTTTTGCCCGTGTCTGCTGTTTTGCCTGCGTCTGCTGTGTTTTGCCCGTGTCTGCTGTTTTGTCTGTGTCTGCTGTGTTTTGTCTGTGTCTGTTGTGTTTTTGTCTGTGTCTGCTGTGTTTTGTCTGTGTCTGTTGTGTTTTTGTCTGTGTCTGCTGTGTTTTGCCAGTGTCTGCTGTGTTTTTGCCTGCGTCTGCTGTGTTTTTGCCTGTGTCTGCTGTGTTTTTGCCTGCGTCTGCTGTGTTTTTGCCAGTGTCTGCTGTGGTTTTGTCTGTGTTTGCTGTGTTTTGCCTGTGTCTGCTCTATTTTGTCTGTGTCTGCTGTGTTTTGTCTGTGTCTGCTGTGTTTTGTCTGTGTCTGTTGTGTTTTTGTCTGTGTCTGCTGTGTTTTTGTCTGTGTCTGCTGTGTTTTGTCTGTGTCTGTTGTGTTTTTGTCTGTGTCTGCTGTGTTTTGCCAGTGTCTGCTGTGTTTTTGCCTGCGTCTGCTGTGTTTTGTCTGTGTCTGCTGTGTTTTTGCCTGCTTCTGCTGTGTTTTTGCCCGTGTCTGCTGTTTTGCCTGCGTCTGCTGTGTTTTGCCCGTGTCTGCTGTTTTGTCTGTGTCTGCTGTGTTTTGTCTGTGTCTGTTGTGTTTTTGTCTGTGTCTGCTGTGTTTTGTCTGTGTCTGTTGTGTTTTTGTCTGTGTCTGCTGTGTTTTGCCAGTGTCTGCTGTGTTTTTACCTGCGTCTGCTGTGTTTTTGCCTGTGTCTGCTGTGTTTTTGCCAGTGTCTGCTGTGTTTTTGCCTGCGTCTGCTGTGTTTTTGCCTGTGTCTGCTGTGTTTTTGCCTGCGTCTGCTGTGTTTTTGCCAGTGTCTGCTGTGGTTTTGTCTGTGTTTGCTGTGTTTTGCCTGTGTCTGCTCTATTTTGTCTGTGTCTGCTGTGTTTTGTCTGTGTCTGCTGTGTTTTGTCTGTGTC
The DNA here is from genome assembly GCF_052040795.2 of Danio rerio. NCBI lineage: Eukaryota > Metazoa > Chordata > Actinopteri > Cypriniformes > Danionidae > Danio > Danio rerio. The sequence continues at coordinate 807,860 of NC_141037.1, forward strand.
TGTTGTGTTTTTGTCTGTGTCTGCTGTGTTTTGTCTGTGTCTGTTGTGTTTTTGTCTGTGTCTGCTGTGTTTTTGTCTGTGTCTGCTGTGTTTTGTCTGTGTCTGTTGTGTTTTTGTCTGTGTCTGCTGTGTTTTGCCAGTGTCTGCTGTGTTTTTGCCTGCGTCTGCTGTGTTTTTGCCTGTGTCTGCTGTGTTTTTGTCTGTGTCTGTTGTGTTTTTGCCTGTGTCTGCTGTGTTTTTGTCTGTGTCTGCTGTGTTTTGTCTGTGTCTGCTGTATTTTTGTCAGTGTCTGCTGTGTTTTTCCTGTGTCTGCTCTATTTTGTCTGCGTCTGCTGTGTTTTGTCTGTGTCTGCTGTGTTTTTGTCTGTGTATGCTGTGTTTTGTATGTGTCTGCTGTGTTTTGTCTGTGTCTGCTGTATTTTTGTCAGTGTCTGCTGTGTTTTGCCTGTGTCTGCTCTATTTTGTCTGTGTCTGCTGTGTTTTGTCTGTGTCTGCTGTGTTTTGTCTGTGTCTGCTGTGTTTTTGTCTGTGTCTGTTGTGTTTTTGCCTGTGTCTGCTGTGTTTTGTCTGTGTCTGTTGTGTTTTTGCCTGTGTCTGCTGTGTTTTGTCTGTGTCTGCTGTGTTTTGCCTGTGTCTGCTGTGTTTTTCCCTGTGTCTACCATGTTGTGTCTGCTGTGTTTTGTCTGCATCTGTGTTTTTGCCCGTCTGCTGTGTTTATGTTTTTATCCGCTGTGCTTTTGTCTGCATCTGTTGTGTTTTTATCTGCATATACTGTGTTTTTGTCTGTTTCTGCTGTGTTTCGTCTGCCTCGGCTGTTTTCACCTGCATCTGCTTTGTTTTTTCCTGCTGTCTTCATCTGTGTCTGCTGCTTTGTCTGTATTTTCAGCCGCTGTATTGAACTGATGTGTGTTTCCTCGCGTGTGTTATTTCTCTCAATCTGTGTCCTCGGCTCATCTCTAATCTGCTTTGGTCACCGGCCGTCATCTGCTCTCGGTGATGCTGCAAATAAAACAAACCCGTTTATACAACCACAGCACCGTGTGTTATTGATCACCAATGTGACAATCATATCAGCAGAGCATTGAGCTCATAAAGCATTCTAATTCAACAGGAATATGATCAATCTCTGCTCATCATCATGTGTTTCTCTCGCTCTGACCTTTCTCTCTGTCTTTTTTTTGGATTATTGATCCCATTCTCATCCTTCAGCTCTGTTTTTGTCTTCGCGGAGGCTGAATCATCGCACTGAGCCACGTTTCACTTTCACATCATCATCATTATTATTCACATTTCATAAGTCAGGTTATAGCAGGTTAAGAGCCTTATAAACCAATCACAACCGTCACCCCTGCCAGTGATGATCAAGCTTTCCCATCAAAAGCAGATTTTATCATCACCTGTTTCATGGACAAAAATTTGTTTACTTCACATTTTCTTTTTTTTCCATTATAAATGAGGACAATGAACACAAGCTGAATCATCAGAAGAGAAACAACATGAACATTTTATACATTTATTTATTTATTTAGCAAATACTTTTATCCAAAGAGATTAAAAATGAGTATTAAAGAAGGAAATCATATTGACAGAGTAGCAGGATATACACTTACCGGCCACTTTATTAGGTACACCTGACTTGTACCGGGTTGGAATTCTTTTGCCTTCAGATCTGCCTTAATCCTTCATGGCAGAGATTCAGCAAGCTACTGGAAATATTCCTCAGAGATTTTGCTCCATATTGACATGATAGCATCACACAGTTGCTGCAGATTTGTCGGCTGCACATCCATGATGCCAATCTCCCGTTCCACCACATCCCAAAGCTGCTCTATTGGATTGAGCTCTGGTGACTGTGGAGGCCATTTGAGTACAGTGAACTCATCGTCATGTTCACCAGTCTGAGATGATTGAGCTTCATGACATGCTGCGTTATCCTGCTGGAAGTAGCCATCAGAAGATGGAGACACTGTGCTCATAAAGGGATGGACATGGTCAGCAGCAATACTCAGGTAGGCTGTGGCGTTGATGCTCAATTGGTACTAATGGACCCAAAGAAAATCTCCCCCACACCATTACACCACCACCACCAGCCTGAACCGCTGATACAAGGCAGGATGATCCATGCTTTCATGTTGTTGAGGCCAAATTGTGAGCCGAGCATCCGAATGTGTCAGCAGAAATGGAGACTCATCAGAGCAGCAACGTTTCTCCAATCTTCTATTGTCCAGTTTTGGTGAGTCTGTGTGAATTGTAGCCTCAGTTTCCTGTTCTTAGCTGACAGGAGCGGCACCCGGTGTGCTCTTCTGCTGCTGTAGCCCATCCGCCTCAAGATTGGACGTGTTGTGTGTTCAGAGATGCTCTTCTGCAGAGCTCGGTTGTAACTGGAACCAGTCTGGCCATTCTCCTCTGACCTCTGGCCTCATCAACAAGGCATTTGCGCCCACAGAACTGCCGCTCACTGGATATTTCCTCTTTGTCTGAGCATTCTCTGTAAACCCTAGAGATGGTTGTGCGTGAAAATCCCAGTAGATCAGCAGTTTCTGAAATACTCAGAGCAGCCCGACTGGCAGCAACAACCATGCCACGATCAAAGTCACTTAAATCCCCTTTCTTCCCCATTCTGATGCTCACTCTGAACTGCAGCTTGTCTACATGCCTAAATGAGAGATTTAGAGAATTTAGTCTACCCAATTCCCCTATAGCGCATGTGTTTGGACTGTGGGGAAAACCGGAGCACCCAGAGGAAACCCACGCGAAGATAACATGCAAACTCCACACAGAAATGCCAACTGACCCAACCAAGGCTCGAACCACTGACCTTCTTGCTGTGAGGCGACAGCTCTCCTACCTCTCTACCTACTGCGCCACCGCGTTGCCACTACTACCTTTCAAACTATTAGTAAGCAACTAATTAGTAGTTTATTGAACTAAATGGTTTATTAGTAGCATGAACTGTGACTTAAAATAAAGTGTTGCCAAAATATTAAATTAAGTTTAATAAATTTCCACAATGTTTTCAAGAGGTCTGGGCTGATTATAAGAGGGTGTCTGGTGCACATGGAGAGGAGAGGGAGAGCATCACCTGCAGGTGGATTGTGGAAGCACACCCAGAATTACACAACATTTCCAGGAACATTTAGTGTTGATTACAACGTGTCTGCTGCATACGGAGAGAAGAGATTGTGTTACCTGTGTGTGCAACAGTCGCATTTACAGTCAGATCTGCTGTTGAGGATCTTCTGTTCACACAGACGCTGTTCTGGAGTCAGTGTTAGTCAAATCTGCGCTCTAGAAACTGCTGAAAGGTTAATGTGATGCTAACCTGATTTTTCCCTCATCAAATAAACAAACCAGTGTCCAGTGCTGGAGCTGCAGTCACTCTGGAGAAACACACACACACACACACACACACACACACACACACACACACACACACACACACACACACACACACACACACACACACACACAGACACACACACACACACACACACACACACACACACACAGACACACACACAGACACACACACACACACACACACACACACACACACACACACACAGTCACACACACACACACACACACTCACACACACACACACACACACACACACACACACACACACACACACACACACACACACACACACACACACACACACACACATTTGTTTTTGTGAAAAGTGGGGACATTACATAGGTTTCCATTCATTTTATACAGTCCAAAGACTCCTTTTAATAGGGAAAATATTCCTTCTGTCATGTGTTGTTGCTTTTATTTAGAACACGACTTAAATCAGTCACTCCTGTCCTCAATCTGGCAACCTGCACCTGCGTTTGTTTTAATCCAGGAGTGCAATACCTAGTTTAACCACTGGGTGTCAAACTTACACACTGCACCTTTAACTGGGTTAATGAAATGAATTGGGCAAGTCATTGTATAACAGTAGTTTGTTCTGTAGAACAAATATTGCATAAGAGGCTAATAATATTGACCTTAAAATGAGTTTAAAACAATTAAGCACTGCTTTTAATCTAGCCAAACTAAAACAAATAAGACTTTCTCCAGAAGATCACATATTAGAGCAAATACTGTGAATAATTCTGACTGTATAGCGTAATAAGTAATACGTGCGGCGTCTCAGTGTTTTCTTGAAGGAGCGTTCAGCAGGTGCACACGATGATAAAGCCGGCGTCAGTGAGGGAATCTCTGTTGCCCTTTACAGGTCATGCATTATTAACACTGAGCATGTTGAACAAATATAAATCTAATGGAGTCATTGACTTGATGTGCTGCTAAATGTCAAGACATTCACACATTCACATGCAGCAGAACACAGCCTGAGCTAAAGGACACCAGACATCATCAGCTGTGTGTTTACATCAGAGAAAGACTGTAAACCGCACGCAAATCAACATCATCTCAATATATACAATTAATCTAGTGTTTATTAATGAATATTATTCATTTATTTATCAAAAACATAACAAAATTAGCATAACATGAATAATATCAGTGATTGTTATTGTTGTTTTTATTATTATTATTATTAATATTATTATTAAAAATGGCATCATTGTATTATTTACTGCTATTAATGTGAACTTTAATGTAATACTCTAATAACATTTATATAAATGACAAGTTTTTAGCATTCAATTTAAACTATTTACATATTAATATTTTGATTACATAGCAAAGATTACTATTAATAAGAATATATTTTATATGCTATATATATACAAATATATTATGACATTGAATTGCATCAAATTCTTAAAGAAACTAACAATACAAGTTTATAGTAGTAATAAAATGCATATTTATTGGTGTATACATATATAGATTTATTTTATTATTGTTGAAATAATTAAAACAATGGTTATTTATTATAAAGTCATTATTAATAATAATAATAATAATAATAATAATAATAATAATAATAATAAAGATTAATAATAATAATAATAATAATAATAATAAAGATTATTAATAATAATAATAATAATAATAATAATAATAATTATTATTATTATTATTATTATTATTATTATTATTATTATTATTACATATAATGATTATTAAAACAAAATGCATTATTATCATTATATTCTGCTATTATTATTATTATTATTATTAGTAGTAGTAGTAGTAGTATGTACAGTTATTTTATACCACAATAATACAACAGTATTTAGTAATGAAGTTGGATTGTTTACATTTTACTTATGCAATTACACTTCAGAAAAATAGATATATTAATGACAATAATAATATTAACAATAATAATTATTACTATATTTTATTTCATCAAATCAAATCAAATCAAATCAAATCAAATCAAATCAAATCAAATAAATTATATTTAAATATAATACAAATGAATAGCAGAAGTAAAATGCACATTTATTAATATTACATATTTATAATATATTTTTATCATTACTGCTCACAAAATATGTTATTTAATTCATTCATCCATTCCTTTTCTTTCCGGCTTAGTCCCTGTATTAATCTGCGGTCGCCACAGCCGAATGAACCACCAACTTATCCAGCATATGCTTTACGTGGCAGGTTAATAATAATTTAAGAAAACAAAAGAACATATCAATAATGCAAGTGACCAAAAAGTGGGCCTGAGTTTGAAAAGGATATGCATGAGAAAGTGAGAAAAGGCTAAACCGAGCATCTGAAATCATTGATTACTATGTGTGTGTGTGTGTTGATGTTCAGCACGGATTCATCACTAATCCTTCACTCCTCAGCTTTCCTCATCACAGCAGGACGACACATGATGGCAGTGGCATTCAGAGACACCGTCATTTATTTTAAGACACACACACACACACACACACACACACACACACACACACACACACACACACACACACACACACACACACACCGAGCGGCTCTAGCCTTAAAACACGCCTGACATATGACTGAACACCAGCTGAATGTTAAATAGGCCTCGACATGCCATGAGTCACGGCTCGTTAGTGACGCTCGTTTAACAGACACAACTAACGACCACGACACACTAATGAGGGCTTAAATCTTCAGTCACAGGAAAACAAGACCATTCAATTAAACATCCCTCAGAAACAGAACCACTAATGAATATTAACACCAGACGACACTGATCAACTACACTACACAACAGGTGAACTCAACTACACTCACAGGTCAACAGGTGAACTCAACTACACTCACAGGTCAACAGGTGAACTCAACTACACTCACAGGTCAACAGGTGAACTCAACTACACTCACAGGTCAACAGGTGAACTCAACTACACTCACAGGTCAACAGGTGAACTCAACTACACTCACCGAGCAACAGGTGAACTCAACTACACTCACAGGTCAACAGGTGAACTCAACTACACTCACAGGTCAACAGGTGAACTCAACTACACTCACAGGTCAACAGGTGAACTCAACTACACTCACTGGTCAACAGGTGAACTCAACTACACTCACCGGTCAACAGGTGAACTCAACTACACTCACAGGTCAACAGGTGAACTCAACTACACTCACCGGTCAACAGGTGAACTCAACTACACTCACAGGTCAACAGGTGAACTCAACTACACTCACAGGTCAACAGGTGAACTCAACTACACTCACAGGTCAACAGGTGAACTCAACTACACTCACCGGTCAACAGGTGAACTCAACTACACTCACAGGTCAACAGGTGAACTCAACTACACTCACCGGTCAACAGGTGAACTCAACTACACTCACCGGTCAACAGGTGAACTCAACTACACTCACAGGTCAACAGGTGAACTCAACTACACTCACAGGTCAACAGGTGAACTCAACTACACTCACAGGTCAACAGGTGAACTCAACTACACTCACAGGTCAACAGGTGAACTCAACTACACTCACAGGTCAACAGGTGAACTCAACTACACTCACAGGTCAACAGGTGAACTCAACTACACTCACCGGTCAACAGGTGAACTCAACTACACTCAACTACACTCACAGGTCAACAGGTGAACTCAACTACACTCACCGGTCAACAGGTGAACTCAACTACACTCACAGGTCAACAGGTGAACTCAACTACACTCACAGGTCAACAGGTGAACTCAACTACACTCACAGGTCAACAGGTGAACTCAACTACACTCACAGGTCAACAGGTGAACTCAACTACACTCACAGGTCAACAGGTGAACTCAACTACACTCACAGGTCAACAGGTGAACTCAACTACACTCACAGGTCAACAGGTGAACTCAACTACACTCACAGGTCAACAGGTGAACTCAACTACACTCACCGGTCAACAGATGAACTCAACTACACTCACAGGTCAACAGGTGAACTCAACTACACTCACCGGTCAACAGATGAACTCAACTACACTCACAGGTCAACAGGTGAACTCAACTACACTCACCGAGCAACAGGTGAACTCAACCACACTCACAGGTCAACAGGTGAACTCAACTACACTCACAGGTCAACAGGTGAACTCAACTACACTCACAGGTCAACAGGTGAACTCAACTACACTCACAGGTCAACAGGTGAACTCAACTACACTCAACTACACTCACAGGTCAACAGGTGAACTCAACTACACTCACCGAGCAACAGGTGAACTCAACTACACTCACAGGTCAACAGGTGAACTCAACTACACTCACCGAGCAACAGGTGAACTCAACTACACTCACAGGTCAACAGGTGAACTCAACTACACTCAACTACACTCACAGGTCAACAGGTGAACTCAACTACACTCACCGAGCAACAGGTGAACTCAACTACACTCACCGGTCAACAGGTGAACTCAACTACACTCACCGGTCAACAGGTGAACTCAACTACACTCACAGGTCAACAGGTGAACTCAACTACACTCACAGGTCAACAGGTGAACTCAACTACACTCACAGGTCAACAGGTGAACTCAACTACACTCACAGGTCAACAGGTGAACTCAACTACACTCACAGGTCAACAGGTGAACTCAACTACACTCACCGGTCAACAGGTGAACTCAACTACACTCACCGAGCAACAGGTGAACTCAACTACACTCACAGGTCAACAGGTGAACTCAACTACACTCACCGGTCAACAGGTGAACTCAACTACACTCACAGGTCAACAGGTGAACTCAACTACACTCACCGGTCAACAGGTGAACTCAACTACACTCACAGGTCAACAGGTGAACTCAACTACACTCACCGAGCAACAGGTGAACTCAACTACACTCACAGGTCAACAGGTGAACTCAACTACACTCAACTACACTCACAGGTCAACAGGTGAACTCAACTACACTCACTGGTCAACAGGTGAACTCAACTACACTCACAGGTCAACAGGTGAACTCAACTACACTCACCGAGCAACAGGTGAACTCAACTACACTAGAAGGGTCAATAGGTGAACTCAACTACACTAGAAGGGTCAATAGGTGAACTCAACTACACTCACAGGTCAACAGGTGAACTCAACTACACTCACAGGTCAACAGGTGAACTCAACTACACTCACAGGTCAACAGGTGAACTCAACTACACTCACAGGTCAACAGGTGAACTCAACTACACTCACCGGTCAACAGGTGAACTCAACTACACTCACAGGTCAACAGGTGAACTCAACTACACTCACCGGTCAACAGGTGAACTCAACTACACTCACAGGTCAACAGGTGAACTCAACTACACTCACAGGTCAACAGGTGAACTCAACTACACTCAACTACACTCACAGGTCAACAGGTGAACTCAACTACACTCACCGGTCAACAGGTGAACTCAACTACACTCACAGGTCAACAGGTGAACTCAACTACTGAGGTAAACAAAAGGCGGAGTGTACAAGGAGGGGAGGGGTTAATGAAGGGAGGAGTTGGGGTTTAAATATATGAGGGGTGTGTTTTTGAAGTAGGGGGTGGGGTTAGATAGAGTTTGGTGTAACTTTCTAACAAGTGTAAATCCCTTATTGTGAACACATTCATTATTTTTAACTGCCTCGACTGAACAGATTGTGTGTGTGTGTGTGTGTGTGTGTGTGTGTGTGTGTGTGTGTGTGTGTGTGTGTGTTTTCAGCTTCAAAAAGCACATCTGATTATGAGCTACTGAACTGAACGTCAATCTGTGACACACATCCAGACCTGAGCACCATCTGCTGCGCACACAGCTTCTGCCCCAGTGTGTTTGTCTTTTACAGTAAAAACATCTCAATGTTATGAACCATCACGATGCATTTGCCGTTTTGACCTGGAACACACACTCAAATTACACTCATGTGACTCCATTATGTTTGCCTTGTTTACTGTTGGTTGCTAGGTTACCAATTCCTCAGTCAGTTATGTGAACAATGGGACATAACAGCTACAGACTTGCCACAGACTTGCATTCATTACTGTCGGTTGCTAGGTAACCAATACCACAGTCAGCCCCTCTAATAACTGGATGGAATTTGCATCTTTTTGCGAACTCTGGAAAGAGAGTTTCTTCACCAATATGGGGCAACAGATTCAAAATGATCACAAATGAATCAAATAAATGCTTTATAATCTGAGCTGATAAGGGAAACATTTGTTTAGGGGAATGTTTTGAGGACATTTGGAGTAAATGATTTATGATTACTGTATAATTGTGCTGTTAAATGGAGGACACTCAGTAAACGTATTGTTATTATTGACTCTTTTTTCTTCCCTGAGAGATTATGTATGTCCTGGCCTCTATATGCATCTTATGTCTGGAATTGCTATAATCTGAGCAATAAAGATTTCAGTTTGTTGCTTACTAACAGCCACGCAACTGAGCTAAAACAAAACCCTATCCTGTCTAGTTTATCTGAGCTGGAGCAACTGCTGTATTCGAGCCGACCAAACTGTAGGATAATCTCTTGAATATATAAAGCCCTTATGACAAATAAACCTCTGGCTGAACTTGATGAATCTAAATCCAGATGGCAGCACGCTCTGGGCATTAGCATAGATGGAGAAGTCTGGAGTCAGCTATGCACCGGAGAAATCACTTTTGATTTAAAATCGATTTGTGGATTGATTTATAGTTTGACCGCATTTAACTGAATGAATAAAAAACATCTCACTTCACTGTGGTTCAGATGAGGGAACTTTTTACAATCCACATAAAAATACTACAGTAACTTACAGCAAACAATGTAATAATGTACCATACTATAGAATAGTGTTTAAATTAATCTGTTGTGGTGATTACACAGTTTCTATGGTCATACTACAACTATAGTAATTGATATGTTGTGGTGATTCTACAGTTGCTATGGTAACTCAACAACTATAGTAATTGATCTGTAATGGTTTTCCACAATTGCTATGGTAACAACAACAACAGTAATTAATCTATTGTGGTGAGTCTACAGTTGCTATGGTAACAACTTCTATAGTAAATGATATGTTGTGGTGATTCTACAGTTGCTATGGTAACATTAACTATAGTAACTGATCTGTTGTGATGATTCTACAGTTTCTATGGTAACTACAGTCGCTATGGTAACAACTACAGTAATTGATCTGTAATGGTTTTCTACAGTTGCTATGGTGACATAACTATAGTAACTGATCTGTTGTGGTGATTCTACAGTTGCTATGGCAACACAACAACTATAGTAACTGATCTGTTGTGGTGATTCTACAGTTGCTATGGTAACAATAACTATAGTAACTGATCTGTTGTGGTGATTCTACAGTTGCTATGGTAACATTAACTATAGTAACTGATCTGTTGTGATGATTCTACAGTTTCTATGGTAACACGACAACTATAGTAATTGATCTGTAATGGTTTTCTACAGTTGCTATGGTGATATAACAACTATAGTAACTGATCTGTTGTGGTGATTCTACAGTTTCTATGGTAACACAACAACTAAAGTAATGTAAACAAATAGCCTTCTACAACTATAGGGCATGCTATATTACAATACAGAACAGTTTACTGTAGTAAAACTAAACGTTTACTACAGCATTTGTCAGTTCACTATGGGTAATACTATAGTATTTTGGAGCATTCATTAGGAATTGTAAATCCTATAATCAAACCAGAGTCCACAGTATAATGCATTAGTACAGTGTTTCCTATCAGAAATACTTACATTTACTATATATACTACAAATTACTATAGTGTATAGTATAGTGTTGTTGTACTTTATCTGCTATACATGGAATATTGTTGTGTTATATTTACTTATGTTTAATTAATGTATACCTTTAAAAATCAAAACTAAATAAACTGAGTTTATAATTAAAACAAGAACCTGGCAATGAAGTTCATTCACACTTCATAGAAACAAATTTGCTTTATTTTGATATATATATATATATACCTACTGCGCCACTGCCTCGCCAATGATATATATATATATATATATATATATATATATATATATATATATATATATATATATATATATATCATTGGCGAGGCAGTGGCGCAGTAGGTATTGCTGTCACCTCACAGCAAGAAGGTCGCTGGGTCGCTGGTTCAAACCTCGTCTCAGTTGGTGTTTCTGTGTGGAGTTTGCATGTTCTCCCTGTCTTTGCGTAGGTTTTTTCCCGGTCCTCTGGTTTCCCCCACAGTCCAAACACATGCGGTACAGGTGAATTGTGTAGGCTAAATTGTCCGTAGTGTATGAGTGTGTGTGTGTGTGTGTGTGTGTGTGTGTGTGTGTGTGTGTATGAGTGTGTGTGTGTGTGTGTGTGTGTGTGTGTGTGTGTGTGTGTGTGTGTGTGTATGAGTGTGTGTGTGAATGTTTCCCAGAGATGGGTTGCGGCTGGAAGGGCATCCGCTGCGTAAAAACTTGCTAGATAAGTTGGTGGTTCATTCTGCTGTGGCGACCCCGGATTAATAAAGGGACTAAGCCGACAAGAAAATGAATAAATGAATATGTATTATTATTATTAATTTGTTTTTTAATATTTTTTTTGTCATTTTGTTACTCCAAGTAACAGTAAATGTTTTTTTTTATAAGAACTTTGAGATATTTGTTGCGGAAAATACACTGCAGTGTCATCAGACAGAAACACACTGACAGAAGCGACACAGAAGCTGCTGCATGAGAGGAGTCACGTGTGTCTGTCTCTGTGTGTGTTTGTGTGTGTGTGTTTCTGCTGCAAACCATATGGAACAGACACACGCACCCTACAGGAAATGTCACAGGTTCACATTCTGTGTGTGTGTGTGTGTGTCTTGAGGAAAAACACAATGAAGAGCAGTCAGACCTTCATCTGCTCTTCATCACACACTCCTCCTCCTCTATTAATTAATACTGATTGATGTTATTGTTATGACAGCAGATGACTGAACTCAACTGATCTGACTAATACCCCTTCAGGAAAAATAAACAAAACCTATAGTCATTTATAGCAAACACTGTAGTGTTTTTGAACTATACCATAGTGAAGCAACAAAATTAATCTGGTATAGTGATTCTACAGTTGCTATGGTAACACAACAACTATAATAATCAATATATTGTGGTAATTCTATGGTCGCTATGGTAAGACAGTAGCTATTGTAATTGATCTTTTGCAGTGATTCTACAATTGCTTTGATAACACAACATCTATAGTAATTGATCTGTTGTGGTGATTCTACAGTTGCTTTGATAACACAACATCTATAGTAATTGATCTGTTGTGGTGATTCTACAGTTGCTATGGTAACACAACAACTAAAGTAACTGATCTGTTGTGGTGATTCTACAGTTGCTATGGTAACACAACTATAGTAACTGATCTGTTGTGGTGATTCTACAGTTGTATAAACAGAAGAGCCAATACTGTAGTTTTCCCAGCTCTAAGGTACATTATACTACAATGCACCACAGTTTACCGTAGTAAAAACTAAAGTATAGTACAGTCTTTTTATAGCTGATCAGTTTAATGTAGTTAACTCTACAGTATGCTGGAGCACTGATTAACAAAGAGTGTTAAATAATATAATATATACGCTAATACTAATGTACAAAAACTATCATGTGATGAAGCTTTGGGTCGTCATTTACTCACCCTGATGTCTTTATTATGGTGAGGATGATAAATCAGATGTTCATGCCGCTCATTACATGCAGAGGAATGGATGAGGACACACTCTCACCACACATACTGAAATGGAGGAAGAAACCACATGAACACACACACAAATGTGGGAAATAAATAACAACATCAGAAATGAGGCTTTGGCAAGAATGTGGAAGAAATCTGCTGGATTGTGAAGCCGTGCTCTGCTGTTCAGAGAGAAGACGAGTGACTCTGATCATGCACTACTGTGCTGAAACATGCATTATGATATGACATGAATACAGCCAAACAGGGCTTATTATTATTATTATTCTGACTCCTGCTGACAGTGAAGGACACACATGACAGAAAGAGCACTGATTGACTGTGTGTGTGTGTGTGTGTGTGTGTGTGTGTGTACATGAGAAACAATGAGCAGGTGTTCAGCCCACACACACACACACACACACACAGGGTCCATCTGTCCTGCAGAATAATTCCAATCATATGATGATATTAGGGATGAGGGATGTGTGTGTGTGTGTGTGTGTGTGTGTGTGTGTGTCCACTCTGTGCTGCACAATCAAGCCTTCATTAATGCTGTAATGCTGACAGATGAAGCTGATCAAGACTTTCTGCAGGCGCTGACTGACATTTACACCTTCATTAACCCTCAGCACTGATGCGTGCACACTCACACACACACACTCTCTCTGTACTGATTAAATGCTTTCTCACACACACAGATGCAAACATCTATATCAAAAATACACTCAAAGACATCCTCTCTCTCACACACACACACACACACTTACACAGTATACGTGCTCACACACACACACACACCCATCTGATGACAAACATACTCTCACTCACAAGCAAACAGTACACACACCTGTTGTCTCGTACACACACAAAATATACATACTCAAACATACAATGATCTGATCACAAACACACACACACACACACACACACACACACACACACAATCTCTTACACACACAACCATACAGTATACACACTCTCTCTCTCTCTCTCACACACACACACACACACACAAAGTATACATGTTCAAACATACAATTATCTGATCATACACACACACACACACTAAATCTGCACTTATAGTGATGATGAACAGTTTATATACACGTGTTACTGTGACTTAAACATAAAGATTCAAAACAAATGTGTGCGCGTTCATCTCTGCATTTGTGTGACTGTGTGTGTGTGTGTGTGTTTATGTGGGCATGTATGTGTGTGTGGTTGTGACAGAGTGTGTGTTTGTAATCAGATGGGTGTGTGTGTGTGTGTGTGTGTGTGTGTGTGTGTGTGTGTGTGTTCAGCGTCTCCACAGGAAGTGCTGGTGACCTTGTGTTGTGGCGTTTCCTGCGGCTCACAGGAGGATAAATCTGGATCTCTGCAGAACTCAGAGCTTCAGGAGACGCAGACGCTTTCCTTCAGACGTCCCACCTCACAGCGCTGGAGCACACACAGCTGCTCACACACACACACACACACACACACACACACACACATACATACATACATACATACAAAAACATACACACACAAACACACACACACACACACAAACACACACACACAGACAAAAAATAAGAAACGCACACACACACACATAAATGCACACACACAAACAGACACACAAACAGAAACACATAAACACACACGCATACACACACATACAAACAAACACACACACACACACACACACACACACACACACACACACACACAGAAAAGACTACACGTACCCAAAAACAAACGCGCGCACACACACACGCATGATGAAGGAACACAAAAGCAACTGAAACGACAGAAAATAAACATAATATATGATCAACAATTCAGATTACAATAAGAAAACAGGAACACAACACAAACAAAAACCATTATAAACACATTCAGTCATACAAACAGAAGATCTTTAAACAATCAAAATAAACATACAAAAAATACAAATGTGAATGTTATTTTATTATTATTTTATAAGATAAATGATTAATTTATTAATAACTTATAATAATTTATAATAACTTATTCATAAGTCATATATAGTGTACTCCCAGGCCACTTTATTAGGTACACCTGTCCAACTGCATGGTGCCACAAATGTCTAATCAGCCAATCACATGGCAGCAGCTCACTGCATTTAGGCATGTAGACATGGTCAAGATGATCTGCTGCAGTTCAAAGCGAGCATCAGAATGGGGAAGAAAGGGGATTTAAGTGACTCTGAACGTGGCATGGTTGTTGCTGCCAGACGGGCTGCTCTGAGTATTTCAGAAACTGCTGATCTACTGGGATTTTCACACACAACCATCTCTAGGCTTTACAGAGAAACAGAGGAAATCTCCAGTGAGTGGCAGTTCTGTGTGCGCAAATGCCTTGTTGATGAGGCCAGAGGTCAGAGGAGAATGGCCAGACTGGTTCCAGCTGATAGAAAGGCAACAGTAACTCAAATAAGCACTCGTTACAACCGAGCTCTGCAGAAGAGCATCTCTGAACACACAACACGTCCAACCTTGAGGCGGATGGGCTACAGCAGCAGAAGAGCACACCGGGTGCCGCTCCTGTCAGCTAAGAACAGGAAACTGAGGCTACAATTCACACAGGCTCACCAAAACTGGACAATAGAAGATTGGAGAAACGTTGCTGCTCTGATGAGTCTCCATTTCTGCTCACACATTCGGATGCTCGACTCACAATTTGACCTCAACAACATGAAAGCATGGATCATCCTGCCTTGTATCAGCGGTTCAGGCTGGTGGTGGTGGTGTAATGGTGTGGGGGAGATTTTCTTTGGGTCCATTAGTACCAATTGAGCATCAACGCCACAGCCTACCTGAGTATTGCTGCTGACCATGTCCATCCCTTTATGAGCACAGTGTCTCCATCTTCTGATGGCTACTTCCAGCAGGATAACGCAGCATGTCATAAAGCTCAATCATCTCAGACTGCTTTCTTGAACATGACGATGAGTTCACTGTACTCAAATGGCCTCCACAGTCACCAGAGCTCAATCCAATAGAGCAGCTTTGGGATGTGGTGGAACGGGAGATTGGCATCATGGATGTGCAGCCGACAAATCTGCAGCAACTGTGTGATGCTATCATGTCAATATGGAGGAATATCTCTGAGGAATATTTCCAGTAGCTTGATGAATCCATGAAGGATTAAGGCAGATCTGAAGGCAAAAGGGGTCCAACCCGGTACTAGTGAGGTGTACCTAATAAAGTGGCCAGTGAGTGTAGTTTCCTCCAGCTTATTAGATGATTTATCAGGTGTCGCCACAGCGACAAATGAACCACCTTTACCTCACTCAATACTGACTCAGTACTTGTAAAAGCAAGGCAATATTTTAAGAAAATGCTTCTTGATTAAAGAAATTGTAGATATTTAGACCAGAAACGAGACAAAACCTCATTTGTTTGCCATCTTAACAGATCTCCCGTAAGAACACACAGGTGGAGAATGACAGAGCGCACGTTTATTGCATCAGTATCTTTATTAATCCTGGAAAACAAAAGCACAAGAGAGCAAAGCTACGCCATACAAACGGCCAGACGAGAGCGAGTGACGCGGGAGGTCTTGCATAGCTCAGGTGTGGCGATGGAGGATCAGTAAGGCACTTCACTTCAGCTACAGCAGTCTCCAGAAAGCAGAAATCGGGAAAAAAAGTCATGCTTGTGCAGAAACGGCTGGAGACGCAGAGCTCGAAAACACTGGAAAACCCTTGTGCGACGCTTCTGGAAGGCAACGAGTTGAGCTGTTGGGGGATTATGGAGCTCAACCTGTGACAAAACCATCTGAATTCGAGTCGTGTAACAGTTGAGTTACTGACAATTGTAATTTAAGCCAAACTGAATATTATATGCCGTTAAAAATGTAATTTCTGAACTTTAATTTTGGGGCGGCATGGTGGCTCAGTGGTTAGCACTGTGGCCTCACAGCAAAATTATCACTGGTTTGAGCCTCGGCTGGGTCAGTTGGTGTTTCTGTGTGGAGTTTGCATGTTCTCCCCATGTTGGTGTGGGTTTCCTCCGGGTGCTCCGGTTTCCCCCACAGTCCAAACACATGCGCTATAGGAGAACTGATTAACTAAATTCGCCGTAGTGTATGAGTGTGTGTGTGTGTGTGTGTGTGTGTGTGTGATTGTGAGAGTGTATGGGTGTTTCCCAGTACTGCTTTGCGGCCCATCCAATAAAATCTAAACTAACCACATTGATGTTGTCCGCTCACATGACTAGTTTTGTTTTAATTCATCTGTGCATGTCAGATGAGAAAAATAAAACAGTTTGCTCTTGTAATGTAAAGTAAAATCTGCTAATGCACTTCCTGTTTGTTTTCAGTTAAATTCTCAGATCAGGTTTGTCTGACGTAGTGGGCAGGGCTAACATACTTAACCACGCCCCTCCAGCTGTCAGTTTTGACATCAAACAGAAACGGTGAGGAGGAGGAGTCTGACCCATAACTGTCCCCAAACCATTTTGCCCATCTTTCTGAATGCCACACCTACCTTACTATATCCAATCAGCACACAGTAGAAAAAACAAGCCACGCCCATTTACTCATTTAACATCCCGTTTCTCTAGGAACTGCTTCACAATGTGGAAAAATATGGTCGCAGCTTGCGGTTCATGCAGACTTTCAAACTAAGGGATTTCCTAGCTTGAGGACTGTCAAGCAACCAGGCTCTGATTTTTAAAGGGAGATACTTATAGACATGCATTTTCAAGCAACAGAAAAAAATCCAGAAAAAAATCCAAAAATCTGTTGCTTGAAAATGCACGTCGGTGAAAACCTGCCTTTAAAAATCAGCGATCTTAAACTTTAAATGTTGAGTATTCCAGCTAGGAGATTTAATTCGTAATGACTTATACTATTCAGTTGTATTAAACTACAATTATCAATCGTTCAAATGAACTCAATTCAGATTCAGGTTGTTTTGTCATAGTTTAGGCTCCATACGTTTTTTGGCACGAGGTCTGGAGGTTTTTCACGGGTTTCTCTATCCCAGCTGATCCTCGTACTGCTTTCGGAAACAGTCTCCGGCCGGGAAAAAGTCCCAGCAGCGCTCCTGGTACATCTTCCACACGTACGACTCCTGCCGAGAAAGACAGCATTTAACCCTCCCGTTAACCCTGCCTCCTGATTACAACATGGATCAGGCTCTCTCTAAACAATGTTTTGACTGAAATTACTTTTTCAGCAAATTCAGCCACTGTTTAAACACAATAATATGATGTAACGACATAAATGATGTTTTAGACACGCCACGCACAGTCTGGCTTCAGGTTAGCAACTGGAGCTAAAGCACAAAATGATGGAAAAATGTCAACTCTGTTGTCAACAAGGTTACCGTCAGCTCTGTTACCGTCAACTCAGTTACCGCCAGATCTGTTACTGTCAACTCGGTTACCTACCATCAACTCGATTTCCGTCAACACGATTACCATCAACTCGGTTACCGTCAACTCAGTTATCGTCAATTCGGTTACCGTCTGCTGTAATGTCAACTCTGTTACGGTTAACTCGTCTACCGTCAGCTCTGTTACCGTCAGCTCTATTACCGTCATCACGATTACCATCAACTCAAATACCGTCAGCTCTGTTACGTCAACTCAGTTACCGTCAACTCAGTTATTGTTAGCTCTGTTACCATCAACACGGTTATCATCAACTCTGTTACCTTCAGCTCTCCTACCGTCAACTCTGTTACCATCAACTTTGTTGCGGTCAACTCTGTTACCGTCAGCTTTCCTACCGTCAACTCGGTTACCATCAACTCTGTTGCCGTTAACTCTGTAACCATCAGCTCTAATACCGTCAACTCCGTTACCATCAACTCTTTTGCCACCAACTGTGATACTATCAGCTCTGCTACCGTCTGCTCTGTTACCGTCCACTACCGTCAATTAGGTTACCGTCAACTCAGTTACCGACAGCTCTGTTACTGTCAACTCGGTTATCGTCAGCTCTGTTATTGTTGGCTCTGTTACCGTCAACTCGGTTACCATCCACTCGGTTACCGTCAGCTCTGTTACCGTCAACTCAGTTACCCTTATTGTATAAAATGTTTAATAATAATTTAAACAATAATTAGTAACAGAATCAGGTGCTCACTATCACACTTAAGCATTCTGGAATGAGTCTTAGTGAAATAAGTGTATTTTGCAGGAGTAGTCTGTTTACCTGTCCAGTGTGCTCAGTTTCATCCTTGTTGATCAGGTACATCAGAAAAAATCTGAAAGTTTAACAGAAATCAAAAACACGGTTAGAATGAACTAAACTACAGCTCTTACTACTTCAGCAGGATGACAGAAACACGCGTTATCACCCGACTCTCTCGAATAATTGATCCTGATTGGTCAATCACGACATTCCAGAGTATGTTCTCCAATAACAACGGATTAAACGAAATAACACAGAGTCCAATCATCTTGACCATTAATCAATATAAATGTATATTTACACAGTTGAAGACTTAACTGCATTATTCGCATTTCGAATAATTGATGGATTATTCGCACTCCTGCGATAACTGCTCTTTAACAGAGAGATTTTTAAAAACTGAGATTTTAACAGATTAGTGTGTGTTGAACAATAATTAAGAGAACATTAGCATCTATTAGCTGTAACTATAGGGAATATCCTACTAATTTTGAGCTCTGATTTCCATCTTGCGGGTTTAAAATACTTTTTAAAAATCTTAAGAAGGCTAAAAATATTGACCTTAGCAGTTTTTACTAATATAGTTTACTAATAATTTAGTCTTCAACTATATATACACAAGTCTGCAATATAACAAGAAAAGCACTGGCAGTTTAATACCAGGGATTTGTATTTTAATTTACATCCACTATAACACACACTGTAGCACACACCCAGACAATATAGCACTTCAAAGACTATTAAACATATCAATAAAAGTCCCATAATGCAATTCAAAACCAGAAATAGATGAAAAAATACCAGAAAATGGGTAATTTACAGTTATTTTTTACAGTGCAGAAATGTGGCATATACTGTATATGTTTTTCCCTTAAATCAGGGCTGTCCAAACTCACTCCTGGAGGGCCGGTGTCCTACAGATTTTAGCTCCAACTTGCCTCAACACACCTGCAAAGATGTTTCTAGAAAGCCTAGTGAGAAATTGATTAGCTAGCCCAGGTGTGGCTGATTGGGGTTGAAACTACACTTTGCAGGACACCGGCCAGTTTGGGCACCCCAATCATAAAAGAGTAGCGTCATTTGACCAATCAGAGCTACCTGACCAATCAGAACAGACTGAGTCATCTGACCAATCAGAACAGACTGAGTCATCTGACCAATCAGAACAGACTGAGTCATCTGACCAATCAGAACAGACTGAGTCATCTGACCAATCAGAACTACCTGACCAATCAGAACAGACTGAGTCATCTGTCAAATCAGAAGAGACTGAGTCATCTGACCAATCAGAATTATCTGACCAATCAGGACAGACTGAGTCATCTGACCAATCAGAACAGACTGAGTCATCTGACAAATCAGAACAGACTGAGTCATCTGACCAATCAGAATTATCTGACCAATCAGGACAGACTGAGTCATCTGACCAATCAGAACAGACTGAGTCATCTGACAAATCAGAACAGACTGAGTCATCTGACCAATTAGAACAGACTGAGTCATCTGAACAATCAGAATTATCTGACAAATCAGAACAGACTGAGTCATCTGACCAATTAGAACAGACTGAGTCATCTGACCAATCAGAATTATCTGACCAATCAGGACAGACTGAGTCATCTGACCAATCAGAACAGACTGAGTCATCTGACAAATCAGAACAGACTGAGTCATCTGACCAATCAGAATTATCTGACCAATCAGGACAGACTGAGTCATCTGACCAATCAGAACAGACTGAGTCATCTGACCAATCAGAACAGACTGAGTCATCTGACCAATTAGAACAGACTGAGTCATCTGAACAATCAGAATTATCTGACCAATCAGGACAGACTGAGTCATCTGACCGATCAGAACTACCTGACCAATCACAACAGACTGAGTCATCTGACCAATTAGAACAGACTGAGTCATCTGACCAATCAGAATTATCTGACCAATCAGGACAGACTGAGTCATCTGACCAATCAGAACAGACTGAGTCATCTGACCAATCAGAACAGACTGAGTCATCTGACAAATCAGAAGAGACTGAGTCATCTGACCAATTAGAACAGACTGAGTCATCTGACCAATCAGAACAGACTGAGTCATCTGACCAATCAGAACAGACTGAGTCATCTGACCAATCAGAACTACCTGACCAATCAGAACAGACTGAGTCATCTGACCAATCAGAACTACCTGACCAATCAGAACAGACTGAGTCATCTGACCAATCAGAACAGACTGAGTCATTTGACCAATCAGAACAGACTGAGTCATCTGACCAATCAGAACAGACTGAGTCATTTGACCAATCAGAACAGACTTTTTTTCAGCAGAAGCAGTTCCAGTCAGTTTTGATCACAGTTCAACTTATATTCCCCCAAACATTAGCAGTAACCATAGCAACTCAGTGACATTTGGTGGAGTCTGAATAAACATAAAAAATTAAAGTGATTAATTAATAATAATAAGTAGTTTAGTGTATTCTGCATTCAGCCATGTTTCATTCTGCAAACTTCACATTTAATTGAGCCAGTAAACCATAATGGCTCTGATCAGTGTTTTGTGTCTGATAGTTTAGTGTAGTAATAATCAGCATAATGTACACGCAGCCGGCTGTTATTCAGAATAAACCCTTCAGTCTAATATAGCAGCTGCTGATACACCTGTAGAGCTTTATTCTGTGAGAATAACCGGCTGCATGTACATTATCCTTTACTTCACATTATATGGTAACGTTAAAATGAAGACAGGAAGTGCTCACAGGTAGTTGGCGAGGTTGTGCTCTTGTAGAGTGTGAGTCTCGAAACCGTGCGGCGTCGTGTCAAAATAATCGTTCCCAATGCCACAGATGAAGCATTTGGTCTGACGAGAGAAAACACACACACTCACTCACTCAGAACACCAGTATCTGTGTGTGTGTGTGTGTGTGTGTGTGTGTGTGTGTGTGTGTGTGTGTGTGTGTGTGTGTGTTATGTCAACGTATTGTGTTTGTGGGATGTTAATGTGATGTGTGGGTTTGTGTGTGTTATAATATGAGTGTGTTATGTGTGATACGACTGTATTATGTGTGATATAGTGTGTTATGTGTCGATGCATGTGTATGTGTGTGGTGTGTGTGTGTGTTATGGGTGATATGAATGGGATGTGTGTGTAATATTAACGTAGTGTTTGTGTAATATCAATGTGGGTAATATGAATGTAGCATGTGTGTGTGTAATATGAATAGGGTGTGTGTGTAATATCAATTTAGCGTGTGTGTGTGTGTGTGTGTGTGTTTGTGTGTTATATGTATGTAGTTTGTTTGTGTGTGTGTGTGTGTGTGTGTGTGATATGAATAGGATGAATGTGTAATATTAATGTAGTGTGTGTGTGATATCAATGTACTTTGTGCGTGTGTGTGTGCGTGTATGTATGTGTGTATTTGTGTGTGCGTGCATGTGTTTGTGTGTAATATGAATGAGACGTGTGTGTTTCTGTTTGTGTATTTGCTTGCAATATGATTGGCAGGTGTGTGTGTGTGTGTGTGTAATATGAATGTAATGTATATATTTGTGTGTGTAACTTGAGTGGGATGTGTGTGTGTGTGTGTGTGTGTGTGTGTGTGTGAGTGTGTGTGTATGTGTGCGTATGTGTGTGTGTGCGTGCGTGCGTGTGTTTGTGTGTAATATGAATGGGATGTTTGTGTGTGTGTTTGTACCTCCATGTCTTCTTTGACCTGTTCCTGTTGGTCTCTTAGCTCTCCAAATGCATCAATGATCAAACCTGAACACACACACACACGGACACGCACACAAACACAGACACACACACACAGTTAATGCAGCTTTATAGTGAGGCGTCATTAGTGATCATGAACAGTGAAAACTCTTCTACAGTATTCAGTCATTGTCATTATGTCTGTGTGTGTGTGTGTGTGTGTGTGTGTGTGTGTGTGTGTGTGTGTCTATTGTATGTGAAACTGTGTACCTTGTATGATGGCCAGCAGGATGACGATGACGAAGAAGAAGAAGGTGATGTCGAAGAGGATTCGGTAGAGTTCATACGGGTCACCTGCGGGATCCTCGATCTCATCACCGATACCTCCGCCCGCACGCACACCCACATACATGTGGAACAGATAACACTGATACACACACACACACACACACACACACACACACACACACACACACACACACATACACAAAAAATAGTTAACACACACAAGAGTTACACACACAAACACACAAATGAGTGAACACACACATGAGATTTACCACACACAAGCAAGCGAATACAAAAGATTGATCACACACACACACACAAGTGAACACACACATGCAGCAGTGTGTTGCAGCAGATGAAGCATCACTCACCGTCATCATGTCGTCACACTTCATGTCAGGCTCGTCCTCGTCTGCGCTCTTGTTGTAGAACTTGCGGAAGAAGTTGAACGCAACAACAGTGTAGAGATACACAACCACCGCCAGCAGACCCACCGTCAACACCAGCTGAAACACACCAATCACAGCACACTCCTTCACCTGACCAATCTAGAACAGACAGAGTCTTCTGACCAATCATGGCACAGTACAGCCATCTGACTAATCAAAGCTGCCTGACCAATCAAAACAGACTGAGTCATTTGGCCAATCAGAACAGACTGAGTCATCTGACCAATCAGAGGAGACTGAGTCATCTGACCAATCAGAACAGACTGAGTCAACTGACCAATCAGAACAGACTGAGTCATCTGACCAATCAGAACAGACTGAGTCATCTGACCAATCAGAACAGACTGAGTCAACTGACCAATCAGAACAGACTGAGTCATCTGACCAATCAGAGGACACTGAGTCATCTGACCAATCAGAACAGACTGAGTCAACTGACCAATCAGAACAGACTGAGTCATCTGACCAATCAGAAAAGATAGAGTCATCTGACCAATCATGGCACAGTACGGCCATCTGACCAATCAAAGCTGCCTGACCAATCAGAACAGACTGAGTCATTTGGCCAATCAGAACAGACTGAGTCATCTGACCAATCAGAACAGACTGAGTCATCTGACCAATCAGAACAGACTGAGTCATCTGACCAATCAGAGGAGACTGAGTCATCTGACCAATCAGAACAGACTGAGTCATCTGACCAATCAGAGGAGACTGAGTCATCTGACCAATCAGAACAGACTGAGTCATCTGACCAATCAGAAAAGATAGAGTCATCTGACCAATCATGGCACAGTACGGCCATCTGACCAATCAAAGCTGCCTGACCAATCAGAACAGACTGAGTCAACTGACCAATCAGAACAGACTGAGCCATCTGACCAATCAACCGGCCAATCAGGCCAGAGTAATGTTATCTGATTAATCAGTACAGAATCTTCGTTACCTTAGTTTCATGAAACCTGCTCTAATTCATACTCTAGTAGACGTAAATAACGGGGACATCAGACCTGCTTGCCGTTGTGTGTGACGGAGGACAGGATGGTCCTGAGTGTTTTAAAGCCCATGGCGATGTCCAGCAGATGAGCCGCAAAGAAGAAGTTATTGTAGTGTCCCAGGATGGACATGGTGGTGTACCAGACCAGATACAGGAACGACTGAAACACACACACATTACAATATTCACACACATAATACACATGAGGTCATAACCTCAGCACAGCTAGATTTGTGCGCAGATTTCACTCTGCATGAAGTTACCATGGGTTACTGAAGAGCGCAAACTGAGCACAAAGTGGGCGAAGCCAAACATCACCATCTTGTCAGTCTGTCATCATGCATCATTGCCGGGAGAGCAAAAATGGCCAAAGAGGCGGGATGTGGGCGGAGCTACAAATGTCTTTCATTATGTGAAATGCTCAACACTTCACGGAATGTTACTCATTTGTGTTCTGGATACATGTACTTGCTTGTATATAGGGTTATGCTCTCACTGGCCACTTTATTAGGTACACCTGTCCAACTGCTTGTTAACGCAAATGTCTAATCAGCCAATCACATGGCAGCAGCTCACTGCATTTAGGCATGTAGACATGGTCAAGACAATCTGCTGTAGTTCAAAGTGAGCATCAGAATGGGGAAGAAAGGGGATTTAAGTGACTTTGATCGTGGCATGGTTGTTGCTGCCAGACGGGCTGCTCTGAGTATTTCAGAAACTGCTGATCTACTGGGATTTTCACGCACAACCATCTCTAGGGTTTACAGAGAAAAAGAGGAAATATCCTGTGAGCGGCAGTTTTGTGGGCGCAAATGCCTTGTTGATGAGGCCAGAGGTCAGAGGAGAATGGCCAGACTGGTTCCAGCTGATAGAAAGGCAACAGTAACTCAAATAAGCACTCGTTACAACCGAGCTCTGCAGAAGAGCATCTCTGAACACACAACACGTCCAACCTTGAGGCGGATGGGCTACAGCAGCAGAAGAGCACACCGGGTGCCGCTCCTGTCAGCTAAGAACAGGAAACTGAGGCTACAATTCACACAGACTCACCAAAACTGGACAATAGAAGATTGGAGAAACGTTGCTGCTCTGATGAGTCTCCATTTCTGCTGACACATTCGGATGCTCGGGGCAGAATTTGGCCTCAACAGCATGAAAGCATGGATCATCCTGCCTTGTATCAGCGGTTCAGGCTGGTGGTGGTGGTGTAATGGTGTGGGGGAGATTTTCTTTGGGTCCATTAGTACCAATTGAGCATCAACGCCACAGCCTACCTGAGTATTGCTGCTGACCATGTCCATCCCTTTATGAGCACAGTGTCTCCATCTTCTGATGGCTACTTCCAGCAGGATAACGCAGCATGTCATAAAGCTCAATCATCTCAGACTGCTTTCTTGAACATGACGATGAGTTCACTGCACTCAAATGGCCTCCACAGTCACCAGAGCTCAATCCAATAGAGCAGCTTTGGGATGTGGTGGAACGGGAGATTGGCATCATGGATGTGCAGCCGACAAATCTGCAGCAACTGTGTGATGCTATCATGACAATATGGAGCAAAATCTCTGAGGAATATTTCCAGTAGCTTGATGAATCTATGAAGGATTAAAGCCAATCTAAAGGCAAAAGGGGTCCAACCCGGTACTAGTGGGGTGTACCTAATAAAGTGGCCAATGAGTGTATCCTACATCAATAATGTATTTGCTGAGTTTGGTCTTTTAAAAACACAATATTAATCCACTGAACATTTGTCTTATTACTGTTGTTTATGGAAGAGGATTATTCTGTTTACCTCTTAACTATTTATAGTCCATGAATAAAAATTATACACTCAGAAACATCTTTAAAAGTAAATGGCACTGATGTAAGCTTTATATTTAATAAGCAGGGTATGAGGTGGAGTAATGTTCACAGCCTAATACTCACTACTATTGAGTACTCTAGATTTAGGTTTCAGGCTTTGCAGTGTATTCTTTTCCTCTACTTGTACTTCAGTTTTGGCATGTACTGATAAATTAACTTGAGTGTGATTCTTCCATACTCTATCCAGCAGTGGGAAACACTCACGTTATCTGTGAACACGACGCCCAGCTTCCACACGTGATACTTGGTGTCGATGGAGCTCAACCTGAAACAGCACAGCGAGCGAGAGTTCACACCGCAGCAGAGGTAAACGAGCGCAAGAATTACACCAGCAGCTGTAAATGAGGAGGGTCTGACCAGGACAGCAGTGAAGCCTCCTTAATGACCGTCTCCTCGGTGGGATTGAAGTCTAAAGCGCTTTTATCCAAACCCAGCAGCTCCGCGATCCGCTCCGCACCATACAGGTCACCGTACTTATTGATCACCTACAGTGAAAATGCAGAACATCACCAATATTAGCACACAGACACTGAGAGAGAGAGAGAGAGAGAGAGAGAGACGGAAACACACAGAGGACTGACATTACACATGAAAAAATCCTGTAGTGTTTTTAGAGCATACTGTAGATAAGAACCAGCATTTATCTGCTGTGGAGATTCTAGTTGTAATGGTAACTGAACAATCAAAGTAATTAATCTGCTGTGGTGATTCTACAGTTGCTATGTTAACATGGCAACTATAGCGATTAATCTGATTAATCTGGCGATTCTATAGTTCTCATGGTAACAGCAACAGTAGTGGTTGATCTATTTTGGTGATCCTAAAGTTGCTATGGTAACAACAACAATAGTAATTTATTTGTTGCAGAGTTACGATATAGCTGCTACGATAACACTACAACTAAAGTAACTGACCTGTTGTGTTTATTCTATCGCTGCTATAGTAACAGGATAATAATAGTAATTGATTGGTTGTAGTGATTCTACAGATTCCATGGTAACATGACAACTGTATTAATTGATCTGTTGTTGTGATTCTAGAGTTGCCATGGTAACAACAACTACAGTAGTTGATCTACTATAGTGATTCTACAGTTGCTATGGTAACAACAAGTATAGATATTGATCTGCTGTGTTGATTCTTTAGTTACTATCGTAACGACTCCTATAGTAGTTGATCTACTTTGGTGATTCTACAGTAGCTATGGTTACAGCAACTGTAGTAATTCATCTGTTGTGGTGATTCTACATTTACAATGGTAGCAAAACAACTATAGTAATTGATCTATGGTGTTGATTCTACGGTTACTATAGTAACAGGAAAATAATAGTAATTGATTGGTTGTAGTGATTCTACAGATTCCATGGTAACATGACAACTGTATTAATTGATCTGTTGTTGTGATTCTAGAGTTGCCATGGTAACAACAACTACAGTAGTTGATCTACTATAGTGATTCTACAGTTGCTATGGTAACAACAACTATAGACATTGATCTGTTGTGTTGATTCTACAGTTGCTATGGTAACAACACCTATAGTAGTTGATCTGCTGTGGTGATTCTACAGTTGCTATGGTAACACCAAAACTATAGTAATTGATCTATGGTGTTAATTTTACAGTTACTATGGTAAAAGGACAATATTAGTAGTTGATTTGTTGTAGTGATTCTACAGTTGCCATAGTAACATCGCAACTGTATTAATAAATCTGTTGCATCTGTTGTGATTCTACAGTTACTCTGGCAACAACAACTATAGTTATTAATCTGTTGTGGCGATTGTATAGTTTCTATGGTAACACAACAATTATAATAATTAATTTGTTGTAGTGATTCTGCAGTTTCCATGGTAACACAACAACAATAGTTATATAACCAAACAACCCAAATGATCATGCTATACTACAATACACCCCAGTTTAATGTAGCAATATCTAAAGTATACTACACCATGTATTACAGCTCACTTCAGTTAACACTACAGTATGCTGGAGCACCCGTTCATGCTAAAGTGGGGTGAGCAAAATAATCTTAGTTATAATCAAAGTCAAAAACTCATTATTTCTGAAACGAGACAATATTTTTACTTGTCTAGTAAATGCTTCTTGATTTAAGAGCTTTTAGATATTTGCACTAGAAACCAGACAAACGTGTTTCTGACAGCTGAACTCACACACTTTCACACACTTGCCTTGCGTTTGACAAACTTGTCCCAGTAGTTGTTGGGGAAGGACCTGCGCAGAACAGAGAGACTGAGTTCCTCATGGACACTGAATGATCAGAGAATGACTGTGTGTTTGACTTTCAGAAGGTGAAGGTGTGTGTGTGTGTGTTTGTGTGTGTGAGACTGACGGTGTGTTGATGACGAGTCTGTCCCACTGGCCTTTAATATCGTCATCAGACGGCTGCTCGGTGATGTAGAGGCCGTCAAACTCCAGCTTACGGGCGATTTCCTTCTCACGCTTGAACACCACCAGCGGCACCTGCACACACACACACACACACACACACACACACACACACACACACACACACACACACACACACACACACAAACATACAGAAACAGACAGACGCACAGACACACACATGCAGACACACACACACACACACACACACACACACACACACGAGCAGACGCATACAGGCAAGCACACACACGCACATCACAAAAGATGGACACACAAACACACACAGTTTCAGTTGATGAACACAGTCAGGACTTATACTGTTTGTGTGTGTGTGTGTGTGTGTGTGTGTGTGTGAGTGTGCGCGCACCTTCAGATAGTAGTATCCCAGCACACAGAGGAAGGAGATGAGTGTGTGCATGACGGCGAGGAAGCGCAGCGTCGGGGCCATATAACCACTGCTCTCCTGCAGGACGAAACACTCCACCACACCTTCATCATCCTCCTCGTCCCCACGCCGAGCCCACGGGTCCACCTCATCAGGGTCATCGCCCGTCACCTGCAACACACACGGTGAGATCATTCTGTTCACCCCAATGGCAGATTCTTTTGCTCAATCTCTCTTCATTTTGACTCATTATTGCTGACAATAAGACTAGATTTCGAGCTCGTCAAGAAAAAGCTTCTACATTTAAGAGTTTTGAGAT